>NC_080066.1:5758087-6058087 GCF_949987535.1 Balaenoptera acutorostrata | reverse complement strand
CAGGGAAATGAAGAGGTCCCAGGAATTGAAATCAGGTTTATCAGACTCTAGAGCTACCGCTGAAGGTACTGTTTGGTTCTACCTGGTTCCCAGTGTTCACAGAGAATTGAGCTGCCTCCAGCACATTCTGTCTGGAGATTCGTTCCAACAGAAGGCCCTGATTTCCCCCCCTTATTCTAGCTAGAAGATGGAAGCAAACTCTTCTCTTCATTTATTTTAGCCACAACATGATTTTTATATACCCTAGTATATTGTTACTTCTCTTAACAATATTTACTAAGCAAGACACAATTTTGCCAAGTACTCACAGGAAAGAGTTCTTTAGCGCAAGGTTGCACAGGCTGTGTTCCTTACATAGCACAAAATATTTAAAATCAGTATTTAAACAAGGTTTCTGGAAAGCAATTTTAACTATCTCTGTGGCAAAATACTACACACACAGACACACAAAATTTTAAAAGATCCTGAAATAAAAACACAGAAATTATTCATATTACTTAAAGGGAAAAAAAAATGTCGAGTTATTTGAATTATACATTCAAGTCATCCTTTTAATGTTTGCTTCAAACCCACATTGTTCTGTTTTTCAACACTGAGAAAACTACCATTTGGTGTTCTTCACAGACACACATGCCTGGACTTAGAGTTAATGAAGAGCTTCCGTGCTGAGTTTTTTTTTTTTTTTTTGGTGGGGGGTGTGGGGTTTAATATCATTCTGTTTCTCTCAAGGCTGTATTTAATATTAGAGAGCAATAATCACATTATCATGTGCTGATAGATGCCTCTAACACAAATAATTCCCTCAAGGATTTGGAAACCGTCATGGAAGGCATTTCACATTAGTTATTAATGGCTGGCTAAAGGAGGGTGGTTTTCAATTTGCATATGGCATCATCTCATCCTCTTACCAGGATAAATACTACATTAATCAGGGTGGGCTCTCTGCTTAACAAATAATCCCATCTCAGTGGGTTAAGACATCAAAAGGACACTTTTCACTCACATTTCCTCATAGTTAAGGGTGGTAGGAGGGCTCCGCTTCACATGGCCATTCAGATACAGCCCCCTTCTCGCCTGGGGCTCCACTCTCCAGGTTCCAGAAATTCTCTCCATCCTGCCCATGAGTGGAGAAAGAGCGGAGGATGTTGGGTAGGTGGGAGTTTTTTGAGAGGCCAGTTCTAGAAGGCATACCACATCCTATTGGCTGGCACTCAGTGGCAGGACCACATCTAACTGCAAGGGAGCTTGGGAAATGTAGTGATGTGTCCAGCAGGCAGAAGATTAGAAGGAAATGGGTTTAGTGAGCACCTAACCACCAAACATCACTGAGTCTCTGTCACAAATACCAAAAGAAATTGCTAGTCCAGGAAAAAGAAAAAAAAAAAAAACAACCTCCCTCCCACCAAAAAAAAAAAAAAAAAACCTAAAGAAACCCCCAGGCTGTTCACTTTAAAAGTTTTTTTTTTTAATTAATGATGATACAATTAAAAATTATGACCTTTTCTTTATACTAGCAAAACTAGTGAGAGGAACAGGTGTTCTAAATTCAAGTCAACTTTTATAAGTTATTTACAAACAGCTGTCTGAAATCAAGTCTTTTTTTATTGTGGTAAAATATTCACAACATAAAATTTACCATTTGAACCATTTTTAAGTGTACAGTTCAGCGGCATTAAGTAGTTGCTCGCACTGTTGAGCAACTACTACCAGTATCCATCTCCACAGTTTTTACATCTTCCCAAGTTGAAACTCCGTACCCATTGCACACTAACTCCCCATTCCCCTTCCCTCAGCCCCTGGTAACCACTATTCTACTTCCTGTCTCTATGAATTACACTAGTCTAGGCGCCTCATATAAGTGAAATCATACAATATTTGTCCTTTTCTGTCCAGCTTACTTCACTTAGCATAATGTCTTCAGGTTCATCCAAGTTGTATCACTGTCAGAATTTCATTCCTTTTCAAGGTTGAATGATATTCTATTGTATGTATAGACCATATTTTGTTTATCCACTCATCAGTGAACATGTGGATTGTTTCCACCTTTTGGCTATTGTGAATAAGACTGCTATGAACATAGGTGTACAAATATCTGTTCGTTTTTTTGCTTTCACTTCTTCTGGATCTATACCCAGAAGTGGAGTTGCTGCATCATTTGCTAACACTCTTTTTTGAGGAACTGCTCTACTGTTTTCCACAGGGGCTGCAAAGTCATAATAGTTTTTGAAGACAAATTTGTGACTGGCTTCTACAAATGGCTGTAATGACTCCTTTGTAAAGGAATAGTCCCTATTAAAAAGTTCCCTGGATTTGGGGGCGGTTTATGTGTTTTCAATTTAGCTCTTTAAGAACTAGAATATTTTAATTTCACTTTTCCTTTTGCCACTAAGTAATAAAATACATTGAATAGTTAGTTGTATTCTCTGGGAGGTATAAAGAATAGGAATTTGATACCAAAATGTGTGTTGAAAGCTCTGTCCTATCTCTAATGTGACACTGGTATCTAATAGATTTCCCAGAAATGATGGGACTAGTCTATCACACCATGACTAAAAATTAATCTGAGAAAAATCTCTGTAGCACTGTAAATTTTAACTTCCAATTAACAGTTAAAACCTGACTGCAACACCATTTAAGACTTGATATCATCAGCTGAGCTCTTCCCCTGCTGCCCCCTCTGACAACTTTATATGGATATATGGATAAAGTTATATGGATAACTTTATATTTTGTCTTCTCCAGATTTTTTTCTATAGTTCATTTCGGCATAAGTATTTAAAAAATTAACTAGGGTGATGAAAACCTGAGTGCCTTCCAGGAGTTTAACCTGAACAGCAAGGGGTACTGGATGTTTGGATTTGATTTTATCCTCTCTGCCAATTTAGTGTTTCTGAGTACAGGTACTGTCAAAATTCAAAGATACTATGAAAATGAAAAGCAGGTACTGTGGAAATGAGAGTGCATTTGAACTAAACCCTTAACAGGGAGATTGATTTGGAAATCTTTGGTTCCTTAATAATATGATTTTTAACTCAACTATTTCATCACAGACAGATGATGGTACGGTAATATTCTAGGTTTCAAAAAATATCTGCAAGTTAAGCTTTTCCAGGAAGAAAGGCTGGAAAATGACACTGGGTACAAGGTTTGTTGGCAGATTATGATATTTGACGGCAGGACATCATAAAAGACGTCTCTTACCCCTTCTTGTCTGCCTATTATCAGGGCTAGTAGATTTCGGGACCAGTTCTGAAGCATGTTTATTTTAATTTTTTTTTTTTTTTTTTAAGATTTTGGCCTCACTGCCCAGCATGTGGGAATCTCAGTTCCCCAACCAGGGATCGAACCTGTGCCCCCTGCATTGGAAGTGCGGAGTCTTAACCACTGGACCGCCAGGGAAGTCCCTATTTTAATTATTTTTAAATAGGATAGCATTTGGTGCTTAACCAACAGGAGTGCTTACATCACGTATGATGTGAAATAGAATTATAGTCTATACTCAAATGCCATACACTATCAAGGTTTTTCAATGTTGTACCTTGAATTTGCATGGATTTCTCTCCCTGTGTTTGAACACACGTATTCACAATAGTTTGATAAAGTTCCTGAAATAAAACTCCTACCTATTAATTTGACGTTTCCTTGAAGCTACTTCTTTCAAAGAGAAATAAAATCTAGAGTAGTTTCTCTTTGACACTATCTTTTTAAGGTGTAAAGCCCTAGAAAGAAGAGCCTGCATGTGAAATCCATCACAAATCTTGCACAATGGGTGTAATGTGGACAGTGGAGAATTTAGTAACTTCCACAAAGGAAAACTGAAGTCATTTTTTAACATGAATCTTGTGTATAATTTCATGTCTGGCAGCATGGACTAGTAAAATACATAACATTGTAAATAATGGACTTTTAGGCCTCACCTTAACAACCATCGTCAGGTACACATTTATACGGCTTCAGGGTTGCCATACAGGCAATCAAAGTGGCAGGCAGCACTGAAATCACTTTAGAAGCTTCCCTTGACCCATCTATTCATTATACAATCTCAGTATGAGCCCCAGTCATTCTTAGGAATATTCAACTGTCCCAATACTCATGCCCCTGGAGTTCTTAACCTGTACATTTATTCTTGTCTCTCCCACTCCTGGGCGCTATTTTTATCCCCTTCCCTGTTCTTAGGATTAAAGCAGCCATCATCTTTAAGGACCACTGCTTTCCCAGTATTTTCTCCCTGCCTATCCCTTACCAACCAACTTCTCATACTTTTACCCTCCTTGTAAAACAAAAACAACCCCCCCCCACCCCTTATTTCCTTTTCTCCTCTTTTTCTCACTTAAATATATTAATGTATTTCCTGGCATCCTATGGAAGTTCCCTGCTCTCTGCTAGGAGGGCAGGTGCTATGACATCACCAAACTGGGTTCTAACCCCGGCCTTGCACAAGGCACTTCTCTGTTTTCTTATCTGTAATCAGAGGAGAAATTGATCCTAACACGTATAGATTGTTCTAAAAATTAATATAACAGAGGCAGATATCTAGAGCAGCAGATGAGGCCTCAGGAAACATCTTCTATTATTTTTATTACTCTTCTTAAATGACTTCCTTTCAAATGACACCTGGAGGTTCTTCCCATCTGAGTACTCAACTTCTTTTTCTCAGAATTCAGGATAAAATTAATTAAATACACTTAAACACTTAAATTCTGTCCTGCGGCAACGGTTCCTAGCACTGTGTTTCCTAGGCTGACTCACAGGTGTTCAAATAGGCTATTTGTCTCATGAAGTGCTGGGGCCAGTGCTTATAGTAGAGATTCTAATTTTAAAGATGAGAAGCCTCAGGCCCAAGAATATGAAACAATGAAGCAATAAACTGACGCCAAACATTGGGAATTTACTAAATGCCACCTAACTGTACACTTTAAAATGGTAAACGTTATGCGTATTTTACCACAGTTTAAAAAAAAAATCATCTGGGAGGGAAAAAAAAAGGCATAAACCGAGGGTTGCCTGTATTCAGGATGGTTATGTAAATACTGTTCGTGCCACCGAATTGCCAGTGCACACCCTCTGACTCGTTATCCCCGAAGGAAACTAAAATAGCTACTAAAGCCTCCACGCTGCAGGCTTTTCCGTGGAGAACTGAGATCTGGGGAAAATGCAGCGGCTTCCTTTCTCCCTGGGGGGATCCAGCCCCTAGTCCTTTTGACTCAGCCGCACTAGAAAGAGAAGAGAAACCTCTCCTTCCAGGATATTTGGCGGCTGCCTACAACAGACCTGCGCCCGGGAAGTGGGTTCTCAGCCCAGCCGCTGAGCGGATCCTGAGGCTACACGCCTTCTGCCCTCTCAAGGGTAGGGCCAGGCCGCCGGAGCCTGGAGCTCAGACAGCCCGGTGACGGGCGGGGCAGGGGCAGGGGCAGTGGCTGGGGCAGGGGCAGGGGCCAGCTGGGCGTGGCCTAGGGCCGAAGGCGGGGCCTGGCAGGAACCTGCTGGGCGTGGCCGAGTCTAGAGGGATCCGACTGGCGCCTGGCGGGCGCGGCCTAAGGAAGGGGTGGGGCGTGGTCTAAGGAACGGGTGGGGGCGTGGCCTAAGGAAGGGGTGGGGCGTGGCCGGGGCCCTGGGGAAGCGGCCCTGGGGCCCGAGGGCGGGGAGAACACTAGACCGAAAGGTGAAGTGGGCGGAGACTGGGGGGACGTCAAAGGCCCAGTTCCTGCGGAGGGTCCCCGGGGAGAAGGCGGCGCGCGACGAGTGGAGGGAAGGCGCCCGGGAGCCGGAGCGGGCGCGGGAGCTGTGGGCCCGGTAGGAAGAATGGGGTCGCTGCCGAGCTGGGCGCGTTAACTCCTGCAGGGACCCCGGCGGAGGTCCGCCCTGGGAAGGAGTCTTAAAGCAGTCCCTAAGGCTTTGGCTTGTTGCTGCCTTTCTCCTGGCGCTCGGGGGGAGCTGCAAAGACGGGGATCGTGAGGCTGCGAGGCCTGGGAGGCTGGCCTGGGCTTGCAGCTGGCTGGTTGCCCCGAAGTTTAAAGTCCTGCAAAGGCTGGCTTGAAGCCCGAGGCTCAGAGTCCGGCGCGGAGCGAGGCCCGAGGGCCCCGCGTGCCTCGAGCTCAGGGTTGCTCGACAGAAATGCTCCGGGGTCGTCGTTGGGCCGCTGTGCTGGGATGACGCGGGGCGGGGGGGGGGGGGGATATCTACTCCACGCTTGTTCTCCTCTAATAAGCTTTGAAATCATACCTCTAAGCCTTGGGCCTCAGCTTTCCCCTTGATTTTACCGTCATGGTCCTTCTATCGTAAAGGTATTCCAAATACACTTGGGTGCGGATATGATCATGGTATTTACAGCCACGATGTGACATTTGTGAAGACACCTCAGGTGCAGTGACACCTGGGGCGCGGGGTGCGTTTAGAGAACTAACTCCTTGGGGGGACACACGAGTCTATTCGTCCTTAAATCACCTCTCCAGTGGAGGAAACTGACAAGCGTTGACTCCTTTCCTAAAGGACTGTCACATTCACTGTCATATAGAATGAACGTCAGTAAGAAAAGAGCCCTAAGACTTAGGACTTGGCCGGTTACATTTTATTTTACATGGGCAGTAGGGGTGTACAGCAGTTATCCTGAAGGTCTGATATAATTCCAGAAATAACCAACCCCCCCTCAAAAAGAAACAGTGCACAGGGCAAAGAGAAAGCGATCAGACAACTTGCTGACTGTTGATAACAAGATAGCAACTTAATTTTAAAGAGGATAATTTGAACAAAGAACTCAGAGTGCTACTTTGTGAAATTCTGTATTCATTCGTGGAGACTAGATGTTGCTTTATTGTTATAAAAGTGACTAAAATGTATGCAATGTAGATTTTTGGAAGAGAATAGCAAAATACGTTTTATTTCCATTCCTTGATCTTAGAATCATAATAGAAAGGCCCAAGCCTATATTTTTTGACAGTTAGTAAAAGCTAATCACCAGGGGTCTTCTCTGAGCTCTGTACATGCTAATACTAACTTAAGACAATTTGCAGTGTGCATAATTAAATTTTGACCCAGACAGGAGCAAAGAACAACAGATCATTTAGAGTCTTGAATAGTCTATGTCAGTGTACTTGCTGCCTTCTCAGTTGGGGCTTGGCCCTGAGATCCCTGGGATTATAGTAGGTAGAGGGCCCCTATGTAAGGCTTGCAGAGGTTGCTCTCAGAATTAAGCCTGAAGACAAAATAATGAACTACAGAGAATGGGAGGAGCTCCTGAAAACAGAATGGAAAATATCCATTCTTGCTTCCATATGCTTTAAAGTGTTACTATCTGAGGAATCTTTCATCATTCTCAAACGTCTTAAATACCCCAGTGAACCATACAGTAACATTGCAGAGAAGTCCTTAAGCTGTGTTCTGCTCTATGAACTTCATTGTTAATAGGAGAACCTGAGATGGTTGTTGAATATGTTTTTCATATGCCAAACATGACCTCGTTCTTCTGTACTCAGTGGTTCATGTTTTTCTAAAAAAGAGTTTCATTTAAAAAAGCCTTCTCATTCATAGACATCCTCCCATCACTTAAATAAAAAAAGGAAGAAGAAAAATAAAATATCTGCTCCCACCTAGTCACCTGGCTCCCACCTCTGTCCCCTTCCAACGAGGCATGGCCATGTGACTTTCTCTGGCCAATGAAATTTAAGTGGAGTGACCTGTGTCACTTCCAGGTGGAAGCTTTAAAAGCTAGTGAGAGGTGCACCCCACTCTCTTTCCCTCTGCCAGGGTGACCACCAATTTTCTAGACAGTGGTGTTCTGTTGGCCTGGGTCATGGAATGAAGACAATCAGAAGAGCCCCCATCACTCTGTGTTAGACATATAGTTTAAGCCAGAAATCAGCCTCTGTTGTGTTTAGACCCCAGGATTTGGGGACTTGTTTGTTAAAGCAACATAACCTAGCCTATCCTGACTAAGACACTCAGGTAGGGTCTGAGCCACACGTCTCCAAGAATTACTGGTCTCCTTGGGAGCCTAAAAGAGGGAGGATGATATAAGAAGTGTGCTGTTGTGACCACTGTCCCTCTTACTGTGTGGACTTGTTTCCAGAATGCTCTGGAACGTCGTGGTTTTAATCAAAGGTGGAAAAAATGGCATTTAGATGTTTAATTATATTCTGTAAGGGCAGCCAGTATTAAAGTGTAAAGTACATAAAGTTTCAATGTCCATAAGGGATAGGAATTAAGGCTCTCATTTTCATTTCAAAAAACACTATCTGTCTGTCTGTCTGTCTACCTATCTATCTACCTATATTTAAAATTTTCCAACTTCCCTGGTGGTGCAGTGGTTAAGAATCTGCCTGCCAATGCAGGGGACATGGGCTCGAGTCCTGGTCCCGGGAGATCCCACATGCCATGGAGCAACTAAGCCCGTGCACCACAACTACTGAGCCTGCGCTCTGGAGCCCGTGAGCCACAACTGCTGAGCCCATGTGCCACAACTACTGAAGCCCGCATGCCTAGAGCTTGTGCTCTGCAACAAGAGAAGCCACCGCAATGAGAAGCCCGTGCACCACAACGAAGAGTAGCCCCTGCTCATTGCAACTAGAGAAAGCCTGCGCGCAGCAATGAAGACCCAATGCAGCCAAAAATAAGTAAAATTTAAAAAATAAAACAAAATTTTCAGCATCCTTCCAAGTTTTCCAATATAAAGGAATGTTTATGGATTCATTGTTAAGACACACAATTCTTTCCAAATGTAGTTATATCAGTGGATGCATTTCAGAAATTATTTTGTCATCAAGGGACACTTGAAATGAATCATCCAAACCTACCATTGACTAATATCTAATTTTCTTTTGAAAGCAGCTTCAAAGAGTACTTTAAATATGATTTCTTGGCTTTCTTATTTTGGATCTAAGAGGATCAGACCTAGGTTTTGCTCTCCACATCCTGGAAGCAATGTGTTCCCTCTTTTCCTCTGACTTAAACAGAAGTGAAGCAGGAGCATTTTGCTTAGGGCAGAGCCATGCTGCATTCTTAGGGCTGTTGGCTATAAATCCACTCTCCCTAGAGGTTAACAATCAAAGTTCTCCCCCTCTCTTACTCAGACGAGTGATATGATGATGATAAATTGCTTGGACATGACTGCCCCGAGCTCTGGTGTGATGAATTATGTTGTTCAGGGCACAACCAAAGACTCTCCATTGTCTGTCGACAACATTGAATGTTGGCAGTTTTCATAAGTAGCTTTCTGCCAATTTTGGTCTCTGCTTTGCATATTAAATTCTCTGTTTTCACAGGTCATGGTTCTTAGTTCTTAATCATCTCTGTCTTCCCCTGAATTCACTTAGCTAATCAACCTTTTGTTTTTTCCTGTTCCTAGTCACTAAAAGGCTGAGCTATTCTCACAGTTGTGTTCAGTAAACATTGAGTCTTTCTTCACGGAAACTGTTAAAATAATAATTATTAGTCCTTTCCACTAAATCCAGAGTAATAATAGCTTATCTTGCAATGGCTTAATTGGGTAATTATTTAGTGTTTGAAAAGCACTTTGAAGAGACTATTGGTAAATATTATGAATTTAATGCTCTGTTGTATAATTGAAAGTCCACTGCAACCACAAAATCCTTAGTATTATTGTGTACCAACAAAGGTGTGTTTCTTAATATTGCTTACTATTTTCAAAACTGTATATGTATTGATTTTTGAAATATTTAAAGTATTTTCATACACTCTCAAAGTTATCAGGTTTATACTGTCACATTTCTAGGTCTTATGTACCACATTCCTTATGTCTCTGAAAAGTTAGATGTCATTAGTCTTTGACTCTAATAAAAGTTTGGAGGAAATATGAAGTGGATTCCCCAGTTCAGGGGTATTTCACATCATACAGCTGCCACATCTGTTGTGTGTGGTATCTGCTACCTTTTCAGCAAGCTTTCCTATTAAGCCCTGACAAATCACTGCAATAATGATTTATTTACTCTGAGTCCATACACTGAGCTGTCACCTCATTGGCATCAACATTCGTCAAAAAGGATTAGATTATATTGCATATTGCCCAGCCAGACCCTTCAACAGATTTTCTACTCACTTTATAGACCCAGAGCCCCCTGGTTTAATTAAAGGCCACTTCCGTGGCTTGGACTACACAACCTCTATTACTGACTGTAGTAGTTTGCTAGGGCTGCATAATGAAATATCACAGGCTGGGTGACTTAAACAACAGAAATTGATTTTTTTCATCATTCTGGAGGCTAGAAGTCCGAGATCAAGGTGTTGGTAGATTTGGTTTCTTTTGAAGCCTCTCTTTTTGGCTTGCTGATGACCTCCTTCTCCCTGTATCCTCATGTGGTCTTCTCTCTGTGTCCTAACCTTTTCTTATAACTACACAAAATAGTCATGTTACATTAGGACCTACCCTAACAAACCCATTTTAATATAATTACCTCTTTAAAGACCCTATCTCCAAATACTGTCACATTCTGAGATACTGAGGGTTAGGACATCAACATAAGAATGTTTGGAGCGGGTACAATTCAGCCCGTCATACTAGCCTACAATAATAATGGCCTCTAGAAACTATCATTTTGGGAGTTTTTTTTTTTTTTTATCAAATTTGAGCAATCAAGTGATAACTACAAATCTTTTGGAAGGTCTACTCAGTTCAGAAACTTCTTCTTAACATTACTTGGAGGAGAGCTTTATGCTTATGACTTATAAAATTAAACTAATTAGATTAAAATCAAAGCAACATTATTAAATGAATTCAATTGGGTTGGCCAAAAAGTTCATTTGGGTTTTGCTGTTATTGACAAACCCGAACGAACTTTTTGGCCAACCCAAATATATGCTTTATTAAGCTGTTAACCATAAAATGCACATAAGCAAGTATATCTTGCTGTCTGAACTATATCATCTAAATATTTGTGATGACAACTCACAAATGTTTCTTACCTAAAATATCCTCTCTGAATCAAAAAAGTGCCATGACTAGTCTGCATACTTATGCCATCAAAAAGGGCAACAGGATATAAAATACACTCTGGTCCTATCGCACATCTTCTCCTGAGAGGGTGATATCTTGTGCTCCCGCTGTTCGACGTGTTCTGAATTCCTGCCTCCATATTATCAACTGAAAATGTCTATGAAAGCCAAAGAGTCTCTGAAGAAAGATGATGAGCCCAAGAGGAAGACAGATAAGCTCTTAAATCTGAAGAAATATTGGGAACGTGAAAGCCTCAAAGACCTCAGTGGGACCTGCCCGTATCTACCATGCAGACTAGAATTGATTCTGGAAAACTTTACAATATTCAGAATATTTGGAATAGAATCGTAGTCTTTTTTTTTTTTTTAACATCTTTATTGGAATATAGTTGCTTTACAATGATGTGTTAGTTTCTGCTGTATAACAAAGTGAATCAGCTATATGCATACATATATCCCCATATCCCTTCCCTCTTGAGTCTCCCTCCCCCCCTCCCTATCCCACCTCTCTAGGCAGTCACAAAGCACTGAGCTGATCTCCCTGTGCTATGCAGCTGCTTCCCATATCCACCTCAATACAAATAACTCAATTTTGTTTCTTTTCATGGCTGAATAATATTCCATTGTATAAATGTGCCACATCTTCTTTATCCATTCATCTGTCGATGGACACTTGGGTTGCTTCCATGTCCTGGCTATTGTAAATAGAGCTGCAATGAACATTGTGGTACATGACTCTTTTTGAATTCTGGTTTTCTCAGGGTATATGCCCAGTAGTGGGATTGCTGGGTCGTATGGTAGTTCTATTTTTAGTTTTTTAAGGAACCTCCATACTGTTCTCCATAGTGGCTGTATCAATTTCCATTCCCACCAACAGTGCAAGAGGGTTCCCTTTCCTCCACACCCTCTCCAGCATCTGTTGTTTGTAGATTTTTTGATGATGGCCATTCTGACTGGTGTGAGGTGATACCTCATTATAGTTTTGATTTGCATTTCTCTAATGATTAGTGATGTTGAGTATCCTTTCATGTGTTTGTTGGCAATCTGTATTTCTTTGGAGAAATGTCTATTTATGTCTTCTGCCCAGTTTTGGATTGGGTTGTTTGTTTGTTTGTTTTTTTAACATCTTTATTGGAGTATAATTGCTTTACAATGGTGTGTTAGTTTCTGCTTTATAACAAAGTGAACCAGTTATACATATACATATGTTCCCGTATCTCTTCCCTCTTGCGTCTCCCTCCCTCCCACCCTCCCTATCCCACCCCTCTAGGTGGTCACAAAGCACCGAGCTGATCTCCGTGTGCTATGCGGCTGCTTCCCACTAGCTATCTATTTTACATTTGGTAGTGTATATATGTCCATGACACTCTCTCACTTTGTCACAGCTTACCCTTCTGCATGAGCTGCTTGTATATTTTGGAGATTAATCCTTTGTCAGTTGCTTCATTTGCAAATATTTTCTCCCATTCTGAGGGTTGTCTTTTCATCTTGTTTATGGTTTCCTTTGCTGTGCAAAAGCTTTTAAGTTTCATTAGGTCCCATTTGTTTATTTTTGTTTTTATTTCCATTTCTGTAGGAGGTGGGTCAAAAAGGATCTTGCTGTGATTTATGTCATAGAGTGTTCTGCCTATGTTTTCCTCTAAGAGTTTTATAGTGTCTGGCCTTACATTTAGGTCTCTAATCCATTTTGAGTTTATTTTTGTATATGGCATTAGGGAGTGTTCTAATTTCATTCTTTTACATGTAGCTGTCCAGTTTTCCTAGCACCACTTATTGAAGAGGCTGTCTTTTCTCCATTGTATACTCTTGCCTCCTTTATCAAAGATAAGGTGACCATGTGCGCATGGGTTTATCTCTGGGCTTTCTATCCTGTTCCATTGATCTATATTTCTGTTTTTGTGCCAGTACATACTGTCTTGCTTACTGTAGCTTTGAAGTACAGTCTGAAGTAGCCTTTTTTTAAAAATTATTTTTTAAAATGTCTTTTGCAGTAAACTGCGAGCCAGAAATCCTTAGAGGATTGTTACATGGGTTTATAAGAGTATGTTCATAATATATGGGATAATTGGCTGATGGCTTGGAATGAGCTGCGAAACATTTTTCCCTTCAAAAACTGTTTTTAGTTGGAATTATCGTGGAAGCTGGGTGATGGATACATAGGGGTTCACTATACTACTCTCGACACTTGTGAACATTTTTAAAACGTCCATATTAAAAAATTTAAATAAAAGAATTGATTTTTACAAAAAGAACTGAATTATATATATAATTAGACAAATATAATTATGTAATGTAATCATATACATCTATATAAAATTCATTTCTTCTTTATATATATATAATTATATATATACTTCTGTGATGCAAAATTTGATACCATCAAATTTTCAGGGACAGATTACATTTGAATAATAAGCAAATAAATTTGCAGGCAAGCAGATGCTAACACACTATTGTAAGGCAATTATACTTCAATAAAGATGTTTGAAAAAAACAAAAAAAAAAACAACAAAAAAACCAAAAAACAAAAAAAACAAAAACAAAAAAATTTGCATGCATATGTAAGAGAATTCACATGTAAGTAGGATGTGGTTTTTCACCCCCAGTCACTCCACAGAAAAGTACTGTTGACACCTTTCTCCGGGAAAGGCTACAAGGGTGTCTTTGCTAGTTTTAACCTAGGTTATTTGACACGATTTTGTTTGTTGCTCTCTGGTCTGTGGCACGCCTACCATTTCATGAGTCAGTGCTTCTCTGCGAGTTATAGAGTTTCCCAGGCTGCGGTTTCTCCAAGTTCAGTCTTTATTTATTTATTTATTTTATTTATTTATTTGTGGCTGTGTTGGGTCTTCGTTGCTGTGCGCGGGCTTCTCTCTAGTGGCGGCGAGCGGGGGCTACTCTTCATCGCGGTGCGCGGGCCTCTCACTGTGGTGGCTTCTCTTGGTGCGGAGCACGGGCTCTAGGCGCGCGGGCTTCAGTAGTTGTGGCTCGCGGGCTCCGTAGTGGTGGCACGCGGGCTTAGTTGCTCCGCGGCATGGGGGATCTTCCTGGACCGGGGCTCGAACCCGTATCCCTTGCATCGGCAGGCGGATTCTTAACCACTGCGCCACCAGGGAAGTCCCCAGTCTTTAACTTTAGAGACGTTCCCTTTGCCACTGCACAAATCCATTTAACACAGGAATTCCAGAAGAGGCCACTGGCTTCCAAAGCAAATCTAAGGCCTTACATTGATTCCCCTTTGCTTCTGTGTTGCTTTGAACTTGCCCCCTTATCATCCAGAAAAGAACAAATTCCAAGGGTTCCTCGTTCTCCTGTGGAATTAAATATTTGGGAGCAGCTGAGTGCATAAGTAGCAAAGATTCTGCTGTTTTAAATAAGACTGAGACTTTGACCTTACAGCTATATTTGACCTGTTAGGTGTCCAGGGAGAGAGAAGTTTCCAGCAAATCCAGTTGCAGTGCTCCTTTTTGACTTTCTTCATTCCTCCTAGGCATTGCCTTTTCACTTTTTGTCTATCAGGGTATTTCAGTAGATAAGTTAAAATATTTCAGGCTAAGAGATGCAAGTTTAAAATGGTCTCTGTGAAGATTCTACAGAGTTCTATATATTCTTGTCTATTGAATGTCATTTGGTTGTTAGATATAAGATATGTAAAAGAATATATATAGTTTCTAGCATTAGGGATACTTCATGGGCCTTTGCTATTACTTATTCTTGCTACAGTGAGGTCAAAACGCATTAGTCTCTAAATTCCTTTGCTTTCTGATAGACCAAATCAGAACTGCAAAAGATTTTTTTTTAATGTGGAGTTTTCATAATGCATTATGTAGGGATACTGTGTTTTTTTGTGAACCTGTTTCCACTTATTTATTTTTATTTTTGTGTTAGTAATACCTTGGCTAAAATAAGTTTTCATTAGTTATTCCTATATAATGTGATGATTTTACAACATTGGCACTAAAGGAGAGTTTATTTATATTTTGTTTCTCTAAAAAGAAAGATGTATTAAACTTTAGAGTTTTATTCTATAAAAATTTGAAAGCTTACTAAGTAGTTGTACTATGTCTGACCACACTGTCTCAATCCATATTCTTTTACACCATATAATATCATATTTATATTTTTAAATCAACATCCTTTAAAATAATGTCAACAATTACAGGGTCAGTAAAAAGGTCTGAGAGTTAAAATTGGATAATAGCTTTCTTTGCCTAATTAGAAATCAAGATTATATTTCTGATGAGTTGGGGGATGTTATCCCCAGAACAGGAGTTAGTTCCTTAATAAGCCAGAAAAAATAAATTGTTACAAGACATTGCAGAGATGTTAAATGCCTTTTAGTTTTCATAAACTCAGTGTAATAGTCATGAGAGTGAATGAATAAATTTATCATTCATTAGTATTCCTCAAATTTGTCCAATTTGATTCATTCTCGCATCATCTTTAAGAGTGTTTGCTATGCCTATGTACTACCTTCACTACTAATGACTTAACATTTTTTTTTAAACCAACCCACTGTTTTCCTTCAGCCTCATCCTAAGCAAAAATATCCATGAAATCACAGGCTTGCAATGTTTATTACTTTTTTTCTAAGACACGTTCAAATAAATAAATACTTGTTTAAAACATTTTTAAATGCCCATATATCACCTAAAATCAGTGTGAACACCAGTGGACCATATATCACACCTTCTGAAAACACTGACCAAAAAAAAGCAGATTGACTTTTTCTACTTATCTCACTGCCCACTAAAAAAAATAAAATAGTTCTTGGTTGTAAAGCGGGCACAGAGTCATTTTCAGAATAGTTTCTGTACTTGTACTGTGATGATTAGAAACTGTAAAAACACTAGAAAATGTATATACATATGTATGTGTATGTATCTAAGTACACATGTACATAGGTAATGGATCCTTTCAGCTGTTATTTAGGAAAGAGCCAAGAGTTTTCAGTTGCTTAGACAATCAGCATCATGTATTTGAGGGCTAATCACCACCATTATTTTATACTAGTGCCTCTATTTTACTTTTAGTCATAAGCAGTATAAAGGGTGATCATAGAAAAGTAATAATCCGGGTAGTGAAATATTTGTCATTCATCTGCTAGTAATAATTTGAAGTTAATAGTAAATACTGTAAGGGACTTCCCTGCTGGTCCAGTGGTTAAGACTCCACGCTCCCAATGCAGGAGGCCGGGGTTCGATCCCTGGTCAGGGAACTAGATCCCACATGCACGCCGCAACTAGGAGTCTGCATGCCGCAACAAAAGATCCTGCGTGCCGCAACTAAGACCCGGCCGCAGCCAAATAAATAAATAAATAAATATTTTAAAAAGATAGTAAATACTGTAATGTGGTTTGTTAAGGATGGTTTACCTTGATGGGAGATCAGAATAGAATTAGAAAGATATCAATAGTTTTTACATTCCTTGTATAGCAATGTTGTGCCTGATTTTCTACTATGCGTATATCCCCATTTGTTTAACATCTAAGCTCCTGGGGAGTGGCTGCAAAACCGGTTTAGAGGTCATTTGACGCCTCTTCCCACAGAATCAGAGGAGTTGTATCTGGAAAGAACGTTAGAAATCACCTTGCTTATTAATTCCTTTGTTTTATTAATGAGAAAACAGGCCCACAGACTAAGTGATTTACCCAAAGACACACTCTGAGCATATCAACTTTTTTTTTTTTTGGTAACGTTTAAGTAGTTGGTAAACTTGTAGCTTTTCCTCCTTTTGGGGAAATAGTGATATTTTCATAAAGTAGGATGTTGTCCCATCTGTGTGCATTCTTCCATTTTAAAACACAGTAACTTAACATTAATTTTTGGTGGCACTTAAGGTATTTTATAGCTTCTAGCTTTTTTTTTTAATTGAAGTCCAGCTGATTCACAATGTCGTGTTAATTTCTGCTGTACAGCAAAGTGACTCAGTTATACAGATAGATACATTCCTTTTCATATTCTTTTCCATGATGGTGTATCCCAGGATATTGAATACAGTCCCCTGTGCTGTACCGTAGGACCTTGCTGTTTATCCATCCTATAGATACTAGTTTGCATCTGCTCATCCCAAACTCCCAATCCTTCCCTCCTCCCACCCCTCCCCCTTGGCAACCACAAGTCCGTTCTCTATGTCTGTGCGTCTGTTTCTGCTTCGTAGAAATGTTCATTTTTGTCATATTTTAGATTCCACATATAAGTGATATATAGCTTCTAACTTTTGTTTGTATCAAATAAAAGATTAACCTATTGCATATTATCAGGAATGATATCTGTTGCCTTCAGTACTTTTGAACAAGAGAGGGAAACTGATATTTTTTTAAGCAGCGTCAAGGTACATTTTCCATAATAAATAAAACTTCTGTTCTTATCGTTAGTGCTCTTGGATTCAAACCTCCCTGAGTTCTTGATTTTTAATCTATGTCTAATAACAACAAAATAATAGAAAACTGATCATCAGATGTAATAAAAGTTTTGATATGACTTCATAATGAAAAATGTATGAAATGAGTTACTGTGAAGAATAGGGCCAAGAAGTGAGTTTAGTTTCATGTGATGCCCAAGCAAGAACTCGCGGAAGACTAGGGTAGCAAGGGCCATAGAATTTACTTATGAAATTAAAAATCACTTCTAAAGGAGGGACAGCTAATTTTGTTTATGTAATAATTTTCTATTGCTCCACAGCTTGTTGGTAAAAGCATCTTTGAGCACTTAGAAAGCACATCTGTATCTGCACTGTGTTCCAATTAAAAAAGTGTTATCAGTTCTTTTTGGAAACTGAGCCACGGCGTAGTTCTGAGATCTCCCAGGCACACATAATTCGAGAAAGGGAAAATTACTGACCATTCCCCGCTGAATGCTGTGATTTGCCATCACCAAGAAGGCAGGCAAAGTCTTAATCATACAAGACACATTTGCCAGTTGGTAATTCCTCTGCTGTTAATGCTACCGGAGAGTCCATATTCCAAATCTGCTCCCTGTGGCTTCAGACCTACAGCAGCTCTGAAGCCTGTGCCTTCTCTCCAGTCACGTTAATTGACTCCTCATCCATAAACGTTTCTAGAACGCCCGCCACGGGCCAGTCACGATGCTAAATGCTGGCTGTGACGCGGTTCTCACTTAACACTGAGCAGAGAGGAGGCTTCCTTGAGAGAGAGGATAATCCGTCTGCAATGCACCTGCGGTGTCTCCAGAGAGTATCAGAGGATTAGAGGGCTCTCCAGTGGTCACACTGCCTGGCCAGGCTCTGCAGCACGTGCCATTTGTCACTGACACAACATACTCACTTTACACCACGGCTTCAAACCAAGGAGAGTGTCGGGGGCCGGGCGGTGCTCTTCTGAGCCTTGATCTGATGCTTGGAGAGAGCGTCTCCGCTCATTCCTCTCTCAGTGATAAAGACCAAGGTGTAGCTTCCGTGCTCTGCTCAGATCCGAGCAGAGGAGAGGTTTCCTGCCCACAACCTCTTTTTGCTTCATCCCTGTGTGGGACTCTGGCTGTGTCCCCTACTAGTGTCTTTGGTGGCCTTCCTTCTTCCCAGAGTTAGTGACTACAAAGATGCCAGGCAGACTCTTACGAATGCTGATAACCCGGACTCCATTCCTGCCATACAGTCTTTGTTTGGCCCTTTATTAACTGGCAAACATTTTCTTTTCAGGAGCACCTTGTCTGCTTGCTGTCACAGCTATGTAACGCCAGCTACTTCAAAATTTAGCATAAGAGTATTAATCGCGTTTTACCTACATGTTGCATATAATTTGTCGTAAACCTGACTAAATTATAAACTCCTTAAAGACAGGGACCACGTCTGCTTTTCCTTTCTACACCACAGAGAGGGAACTGACCTCCTTTATTACTGTTGTATGAGTCCTAAACAAACAAAAAGAAAAACAAACCACAAGAAAAACCTTACATCTTGTGAGAGGACGTCTCTTCAATGAAGAGTCGCAAGGCAAACGCTACTGCACGATGCGCTGACCTTTTGAGAAGTGAAATGTTTTATCGCTGAGCATGACTTTTTTTAAAAAATATTTTTTAAGCTTTCATATTACAACAACATGTTTCCATCACAATTAATCTTATATGGTAATGCAGTGACAATGAGATGATTTCTCTGGAGAATCTATGCTAATACTATTAGAATGCTCTTACAATGTCAAAATGATTGCGGTGGAAGCATGTGGGGACTGTGCGTATGTGATTATGATATTCTAGTGATGGGTGATTACCATAGGAAACTACTAATTCAACTCTGCAGGGACTTGTATTATGAAGCCATTATAACGTGAGATTATAATGACACAATAACTTGGATGCACATTAATGATGTGAAAACTAAAAGCTAATCTGAATGCAAGTAGTGTTTCCATTAATTTGTAATTAAACACTGAAAGCAATGCTTGTTTAAATTTAAGACAGAGACACACAATCCAGAAATGAAAATGGTGGGAAAGAAGGCATGCTTAGGAAGGGTTAGAACCATTTACAACTCTGCCCTTTGGTACTTACTTGGGGTGAAAGCTCACCTCAAAGTGGCCTCCCCAGACTTTCTCCCCCTCTGCTGGTCCCCTAAGGTAACCAAAAACTGCATCAGGACACAAGAACCCTGGACCCAACTCCCATTTCTATCACTGCCATCACTTAGCATTTTAAGCCTTCTTGTTTCATTTTTGAAGTGGGCATGATAGTACATTACCTCCCTCAAAACAAGAGACTAAAGCAATTTTTCTTCCATTAAAAGTAATGTTTTAAAATATATGACAAAATTATCTATGTTCAAAATCCAACAAAACAGATAAGCACAGAGGAGAAAAAGAAAAAACAACTAAAAAAAAATTGTACCCCTCGAAATGGCCTCTATTAGCATCCCTGGGTATTTTCTTTTTTTCAGACTATTTCCTATGCATAGGGTATACATTTTTTTCCATTAAAACTTTGTATTATACAGTAATAAGTACTATATTATACAGTAATAAGTAAAATCTACTTATTAATTCTCCTCCTCCAAGTTGCAAGATCTTTTTTTTTTTTTTTAACATCTTTTAGTTTTATTTTTAAACAGCTTTTAGTTTTACTGATCTTTGCTATTGTTTCCTTCATTCTTTTTCATTTATTTCTGATCTGATCTTTATGATTTCTTTCCTTCTGCTAACTTTGGGATTTTTTTTGTTCTTCTTTCTCTAATTGCTTCAGGTGTAAGGTTAGGTTGTTTATTTGAGATTTTTCTTGTTTCTTGAGGTAGGATTGTACTGCTGTAAACTTCCCTCTTAGAACTGCTTTTGCTGCATCCCCTAGGTTTTGGGTCATCGTGTTTTCATTGTCATTTATTTCTAGGTATTTTTTGATTTCCTCTTTGATTTCTTCAGTGATCTCTTGGTTATTTAGTAGTGTATTGTTTAGCCTCCACATGTTTGTATTTTTTACAGTTTTTTCCCTGTAATTGATATCTAGTCTCATAGTGTTGTGGTCGGAAAAGATACTTGATATGATTTCAATTTTCTTAAATTTACCAAGGCTTGATTTGTGACCCAAGATACGATCTATCCTGGAGAATGTTCCATGAGCACTTGAGAAGAAAGTGTATTCTGTTGTTTTTGGATGGAATGTCCTATAAATATCAATTAAGTCCATCTTGTTTAATGTATCATTTAAAGCTTGTGTTTCCTTATTTATTTTCATTTTGGATGATCTGTCCATTGGTGAAAGTGGGGTGTTAAAGTCCCCTACTATCATTGTGTTACTGTCGATTTCCCCTTTTATGGCTGTTAGCATTTGCCTTATGTACCGAGGTGCTCCTATGTTGGGTGCATAGATATTTACAATTGTTATATGTTCTTCTTGGATTGATCCCTTGATCATTATGTAGTGTCCTTCTTTGTCTCTTGTGATAGTCTTTATTTTAAAGTCTAATTTTGTCTCATATGAGATTTGCTACTTCAGCTTTCTTTTGATTTCCATTTGCATGGAATGTCTTTTTCCATCCCCTCACTTTCAGTCTGTATGTGTCCCTATGTCTGAAGTGGGTCTCTTGTAGACAGCATATATATGGGTCTTGTTTTTGTATCCATTCAGCCAGTCTATGTCTTTTGGTTGGAGCATTTAATCCATTTACATTTAAGGTAATTATTGATATGTATGTTCCTATTACCATTTTCATGTTTTGCATTTGTTATTGTAGGTCTTTTCCTTCTCTTGTGTTTCCTGCCTAGAGAAGTTCCTTTAGCATTTGTTGTAAAGCTGGTTTGGTGGTGCTCAATTCTCTTAGCTTTTGCTTGTCTGTAAAGGTTTTAATTTCTCTGTCAAATCTGAATGAGATCATTGCTGGGTAGAGTAATCTTGGTTTTAGGTTTTTCCCTTTCATCACTTTAAATATGTCCTGCCACTCCCTTCTGGCTTGCAGAATTTCTGCTGAAAGATCAGCTGTTAACCTTATGGGGATTCCCTTGTATGTTATTTGTTGTTTTTCCCTTGCTGCTTTTAATATTTTTTCTTTGTATGTAATTTTTTTAATAGTATTTTTAAATTTATTCATTTATTTTTGGCTGTGTTGGGTCTTTGTTGCTGTGCGCAGGCTTTCTCTAGTTACAGTGAGTGGGGGCTACTCTTCGTTGTGGTGCACAGGCTTCTCATTGCGGTGGCTTCTCCTGTTGTGGAGCAGGAGCTCTAGGTGCGTGGGCTTCAGTAGTTGTGGCTCACGGGCTCCAGAGTGCAGGCTCAGTAGCTGTGGTGCACAGGCCTAGTTGCTCCACAGCATGTAGGATCTTCCCAGACCAGGGATGGAACCCACATCCTCTGCATTGGCAGGTGGATTCGCAACCACTGCACCACCAGGGAAGCCCCTGTATTTAATTTTTGACAGTTTGATTAATATGTGTCGTGGCGTGTTTCTCCTTGGATTTAACCTGTATGGGACTCTCTGTGCTTCCTGGACTTGACTGACTATTTCCTTTCCCATATTAGGGAAGTTTTCAACTATAATCTCTTCAAATATTTTCTCAGACCCTTTCTTTTTCTCTTCTTCTTCTGGGACCCCTATAATTCAAATATTGGTGCATCTATTGTTGTCCCAGAGGTCTCTGAGACTGTCCTCAATTCTTTTCATTTTTTTTTCTTTATTCTGCTCTGTGGTAATAATTTCCACTATTTTATCTTCCAGGTCACTTATCCATTCTTCTGCCTCAGTTATTCTGCTATTGATCCCTTCTAGAGAATTTTAAATTTCATTCATTGTGTTGTTCATCATTGTTTGTTTGCTCTTTAGTTCTTCTAGGTCCTTGTTAAACGTTTCTTGTATTTTCTCCATTTTATTTCCAAGATTTTGGATCATCTTTACTATCATTACTCTGAATTCTTTTTCAGTTAGGCTGCCTACTTCCTCCTCATTTGTTTGGTCTGGTGGGTTTTTACTTTGCTCCTTCATCTGCTGCATATTTCTCTGTCTTCCCATTTTGCTTAACTTAATGTGTTTGGGGTCTCCTTTTCGCAGCCTGCAGGTTCATAGTTCCCTTTGTTGTTGGTGTCAGCTCCCAGTGGCTAAGGTTGGTTCAGTGGGTTGTGTAGGCTTCCTGATGGAGGGGACTAGTGCCTGTGTTCTGGTGAGTGGGGCTGGATCTTGTCTTTCTGGTGGGCAGAGCTGAGTCCAGTGGTGTGTTTTGGGCTGTCTGTGAACTTAGTATGATTTTAGGCAGCCTCTCTGCTAATGGGTGGGGTTGTGTCCCTGTCTTGCTAGTTGTTTGGCATGGGGCCTCCAGCACTTGAGCTTGCTGGCCACTGGGTGGAACTGGGTCTTAGTGTTGAGACGGGGATCTCTGGGAGAGCTCTCGCTGATTGATACTACAGGGGGCCAGGAGGTCTCTGGTGGTACAGTGTCCTGAACTTGGCTCTCCCACCTCAGAGGCTCAGGCTTGACACCAGGCCAGAACACCAAGACCCTGTCAACCACATGGCCAAATGGCTGAGAAGAAAAGGGAGAAAAAAAGAAAGAAAAAATAATAATAAATAAATAAATAATAAAAATAAAATAAAATAGTTAAAATAAAAAATATTAAAATAAAAAAATTAAGAAGTAATTTTTTAAAAAAGGGAGCAACCAAACCAATAAACAAATCCACCAATGATAACAAGCGCTAAAAACGAAACTAAGATAAACATATAAATCAGAAACAAATCAGTCGCATACAGCAAACCCCAAGTCTACAGTTGCTCCCAAAGTCCATCTCCTCAATTTTGGGATGATTCGTTGTCTATTCAGGTATTCCAGAGATGCAGGTACCTCAAGTTGATTGTGGAGATTTAATCCGCTGCTCCTGAGGCTGCTGGGAGAGATTTCCCTTTCTCTTCTTTATTCGCACAGCTCCCGGGGTTCAGCTTTGGATGTGGCCCTGCCTCTGCTTGTAGGTCGCCTGAGGGTGTCTGTTCTCCTCTCAGACAGGACGGGGTTAAAGGAGCAGCTGCTTCGGGGGCTCTGGCTCACTCAGGCCGGGGGCAGGGAGGGGTACGGATGCGGGGCGAGCCTGCGGTGGCAGAGGCCGGTGTGACATTGCAACAGCCTGAGGCGCGCTGTGCGTTCTCCTGGGGAAGTTGTCCCCAGATCACGGGAGCCTGGCAGTGGGGGGCTGCACCGGCTCCCGGGAGGGGAGGTGTGGAGAGTGACCTGTGCTTGCACACAGGCTTCTTGGTGGCGGCAGCAGCAGCCTTAGCGTCTCCTGCCCGTCTCTGGGGTCCGCGCTGATCGCCGCGGCTCGCGCCCATCTCTGCAGCTCCTTTAGGCGGCGCTCTGAATCCCCTCTCCTCACGCACCCCGAAACAATGGTTTCTTGCCTCTTACGCAGCTCCAGACTTTTTCCCGGACTCCCTCCCGGGTAGCCGTGGCGCACTAACCCCTTCAGGCTGTGTTCACGTCGCCAAACCCAGTCCTCTCCCTGCGATCCGACCTCCGAAGCCCGAGCCTCAGCTCCCAGCCCCGCCCGCCTGCCCCAGCGGGGGAGCAGACAAGCCTCTCGGGCTGGTGAGTGCTGGTCGGCGCTGAGCCTCTGTGCGGGAATCTCTCCGCTTTGCCCTCCGCACCCCCGTGGCTGCGCTCTCCTCCGTGGCTCCGAAGCTTCCCCCCTCCGCCACCTGCAGTCTCCGCCTGCAAAGGGGCTCCTAGTGAGTGGAAACCTTTCCTCCTTCACGGCTCCCTCCCACTGGTGCGCGTCCCGTCCCTATTCTTTGTCTCTGGTTTTTCTTTTTTCTTTTGCCCTACCCAGGTACGTGGGGAGTTTCTTGCCTTTTGGGAAGTCTGAGGTCTTCTGCCAGCCTTCAGTCAGTGTTCTGTAGGCGTTGTTCCACATGTAGATGTATTTTTGATGTATTTGTGGGGAGGAAGGTGATCTCCACGTCTTACCCCTCCGCCATCTTGAAAGTCCCCTCCGCAAGATCTATTTCTTATCCAAGAGAATCCAGTTGATAAGTTTTTGTTTTTTAAAGGTCAGCTCAAGTTGGATGATTTTACATGTCACCCAGGAAACTATATTTTGTTATTAGGGAATAGTATTTGGCAGGGTTTGTGCTCTGCATATGTTACAGGATGGTTCTACAGTGTTAGCAACACTACAAATGCTTCATTAACACTTATGTCTGTTTAGTAACGAGTAGTTCATTTGATAAGTCATAGAGTGCTAGTTTGTTCTTGATTGATAATTACTATATGGCTTAGGTCAACATAAAGACAGATTATGGAAAACTAGGAAAATTTAGGAGCTGCTGAACTTGTTAGATAAACCCCTGCATTAGCTTGTTCGGATGGCATAAGGACATGTAATAGCTAATATACACTCCCTCCTAATATTGACTCGAAGTGCTTATTACTCTTTGGTTTAAATATAATTAAGATGAGTTTTTTGTTATTAAGTATTTAGTTCACACTTAGAGATTCTGTATGCTCTGTCGTTATTTTTATGACCACTTCTTGTGACAACCAATTTAGGTAGATACATTTAAATTACTCCTTTTTTTAATATTTAGGAACAGGGAAGCAGAGCGCACTTAAATGGCTTGCTTCATGCCATGCAGTCTACAGTGGAGTTGGGATTAGATTTTCTGGTCCTGGATAATTGTAGCTTCTTCCTTAGGCCAATGAGTAATGTTCCCTCTGAATAGTGTTCCCATATAAATGGACACCAGGATAACTTAATGTGGTGTTTATAGCAAATATCTACATGGTTAAATAAAGTGAGCATTGGACTAACAAGTTGGGAGACTGCATTGTGGTCTAGGTTATCTGGCCTTCAAAAAATAAGGATTCAGTTTTTGCATCTAAAAATGAAGTTTTTGTATTAAGTGAGCTCTGTAGTCCCTTCCAGCTCAAAACGCATATATGTGGAACCTAGAAAAATGGTACAGATGAACCGGTTTGCAGGGCAGAAATTGAGACACAGACGTAGAGAACAAACGTATGGACACCAAGGGGGGAAAGCGGTGGGATGGTGGTGTGGTGGGTGTGATGAATTGGGAGATTGGGATTGACATGTATACACTGATGTGTATAAAATTGATGACTAATAAGTACCTGCTGCATAAAAAAATAAATAAAATAAAATTCAAAAAAAATTTATACATATACATATATCCATTCTTTTTTAGATTCTTTTCCCATATAGGCCATTACAGAGTATTGAGTAGAGTTCCCTGTGCTATACAGTAGGTCTTTATTTTCGTAAAAAAAAAAAAATCTGCAAACAAATAGTATTTAACATTAATTGAAACTTTCATATTTTAATTACAAATATTATGCATTTTAATATTTAATATTAATAAAAATATTTATTTTACCTGCTTCAAAACCATTAATCTAAATTCAAAACCATACTTTATTTAGATGTATCTAATAATTTGACATGTTCCAGCAGACTTGTAATTTGAGTTAAAATGTTTCTTTTACTTAGGAAATTGATGGAAATTATTAAAGTTGCAGATATAAATCTAATCCAAAGAAGAGATTAAAATTATAGTGCTTTTGTATACCCATACTTGTTAAAGTACAGTTAGAACTACAGTGAAAGGAAACTTCTGCTTTCATAATTGTACAAGTACATAGATAAATAGTGTGTTGAATAGTATTTCAAATATACGACTTTCTGTGAATTCTTACAAAGCAAGTAATAGCAGTGACTGAAGTATCAAATTAAAATATAATGCTAGACAACCTTTCTAAATCTTTTAGGGTACCTTATTTTTATGAGGAAAATAAATAAGCATTACATTCCCTTTATATTTAAATACATATATGTGACTAGGGACTAGTTAATTAAAAATTTGTTAGTTGGCTGTAGGGAATTTTCCTAATTTTGTGAGGCTTGTTATCTTGAGAATTTAGAATTCCTTTAGAGCATTTTTCTTCTGCCATCTCAAAGACTGGGAGAGAGTGATTATTGTTCTATGACACATGTATTTATTACAGACTTGCCCTTGGTCCCTCTGTAAGAAATCAGTTTTCAGGAGTAGAAATAAGCTGTTTGTTACTTTATTTTTAGTACATCAAATCCCTGTCTTTCCCCAAAAGAGGTTTCTGTGTCAGGTGCCACAGTCTCTTAGGACGAGGCAAAATTTGTTACCTTGCCTTCTTTCCTAGACCCATCAGTAAAAATTATCTCTAAAGCAATTTTTCTCAAACTTGAGGAGCCACAAATTCTTAACAAAAATGTCTGATTTTGTGTTTTCATTTTTATGATAATCTAAACCATTGTAAGCATAGTCTGGACCATTATAAGCATCTTACAACCAAATATTGCCATAAAATTTCATTATTTGTCCCCATTTGTTTTTCAGACGTCAATGATAAGAAATTATTACCTAAAACCAAGACAGCATCTATCTTTTTTTCTGATTTTTTTTCCCCCAAACTGGGATCTCTGTTTCCCTGGGAGCCACGCCTGTGTTTTGTAGGATGTCAGGAGGTGGCAAGATTGAGCCAGTGGTGTCATAGTCTGGTTAAAGTGGTTTGGGCCCTTTAATTTCCTTCCTAAGAAGTGGATTTGGTTTATAAACTAGATCATGTATGATAACTGCATGTCTGTTTCTTTTTCAGAGTTTCACTTTAGAATCTATACCACTATCCTCAGTATAGAACCAAGAGTCAGGAGTTACTGTTTTCTAGTCTTCTTTTTTCCTAGCTCTTGCTGTTTGTACTGTGTCTTTAACATAATCAACCTCCTTAAGACTGGTACCCACTCATCTCTCTGTTGCTGAGGGAAGGACACGGATACAGGGAAGGCAGCTGTGAGACAACTCAGCCAAGCTTCTGGTAAACCAGCCAATGAAAGCTAAGAGATTACATATCATGATACATTGGGATTCTCATCCTGTGTTCTTTTGCAAGAAAAGGGTGATGTCTATTTTCTTTGGTGCGCATTTTAGGTGTTCATTAATAAGTGCAGGTTGACTATATGGGAAAAGCATCTAAAAAAGAGTGGATACATGTATAGGTATAACCAACTCACTTTGCTGTACAGCAGAAACTAACACAACATTGTAAATCTACTTCAATACATAAATAAATAAAGAAAAAAGAAAAAAAAAAGTACTGGTTGAATCTCAAAGGAGAAACCTCAGAGATCTTATACTATTTTTAAAGGCCTCCCAAGGGATGCTTACAGAGCCTAGGACAGTGTATTCTGCCTTCAGTGAAAAGGGAAGATAGCTCATCATCCTTGTCTGAATAAACCCCATTTCCTCATTGGTGAAATGGGAACAATAATAGTAATAGCAGATTTCATCTAAAAGTATGTCCTATGGTCCAGTCTTCTAGTTGGGTACTTTTCGGTGACTCACATTCACTGGTCCCTTGCTTATTTCACCAGGACATTAGGAGATTTAATTAAAGTGTAGAGAGCATCCTGAGTGAGCTCTTCAGAGAAACATACGACGTTATTATTGTAGATCACACTTTTGATATTCCATAATCTCTTGAAAGTAATGAAACCAGCAATATAGAAAGCTGGGGCTTCAATGCAGTTAAGAGTTTTATGAAGACACATTCATACCATGTGATTTTCATAGTGGTCATCATTGTGGGGTTTGAGAGTTCAATTACTGTGAACTTTCTGTTCTAAGTATTTTGATTTAATTTTTCCCATCAATAAGTAACACGTTTGAGAGGTCAATGAGTATTCAAGTCATGCTCTGTTCAGTCAACATTTAAGACTTTCCAATTGTGTTTTCACACTATGATTGGGAAAAGTACTTTACACAGCTATCGTTTTAACACTTCTGTAAGTTAGAGGGGAAAAAAAGAGAATGCTCATCCAGGATTCCTTTCCCCTGAAACGTATGCCTGCTCTCAAAATCCCTGAGGAACAAGGAAAATTCGCTTTTCTTTCCTAACTCATCCTAGCCTCCAGTCTCCAGCATTCAGCCTATACGCACACTGCCCATTTAATTATCATCCTAATACAGGTCTCATCCTTTGGGGCCAGCCCATGCGTCAGTATTTTCTACTACAGACCTGCCATGCAATCCATGCAAGAGCCTCTAAGGAGTTCTTACAAACCCCAAAACATTGCTCATTGCTCACGCCACCCGAATGCCTCCTTGCTAAAATCCTCTTAATGTTCTGCAGCATTGCCTAAATGTCACCTCCTCCAGGAAGCCCTCCCAGCCCCTCCAGTACTGATGAATGTTGTCCAGACAATACTCCCCAGAGCACTTGCTTTGTACTTCTTTTCTAACATTTACTGCACTCTGCTTTATATCATAGCTGTCCCACCAATACACAGAAAATATCAGTTTGACATTGGAAGCTCACCCTATGTCAGGCACTTGTGTTGGAATGCTTCAGCTTCCTAAGGCAGGAGTGCTCCTTTTTCATCTTTGTTTACCATAGTATCCTCCTCCAAAGGAGATCAGCAGATCCTCAGCAAACGTTTGTAACATCAAATTGAAATGTACTTAGGTGAAATCTGTGGATGCCTGGAAAGCAGGCTCCTTTATGTTGCCTTCCTATGCTCTGAGAATTCAAGGACCAAGTTATCCCCTCAAACCTACAAATCAAAGTTACTTTTCTTAATATTTCAAAAAGAATAACAGTAGCTGGTCACAAGCCGAGAAAGAGGCCACAATGCCAATGAGAACATCAGATTGTTTCCGGCTGAAATTACGTTCCATCAGTGTGGAATTGAAGGGTGGATAGAACTCAAGCTGTTCATTGGTTGAACAGACACTTTTTGAGCATCTGCTTCTTGCCCATAACTAATATAGCTCAGAGGTGGTACCTACTTCTGCATGTGTGGGAAGGAGTTATCAAAGCAAAAGTAGTTATATGTATAACTCCTCTTCCTCAAGCATGGGTGGCATTTCTCATATAGGCAGCCGGGTAGAAAACAGATCATGTTTTGGAAGTCTCTAGAACAAGACAAGGAGGGTTACAATCAGGTGAAGAGTCCTCTGGCTCTCCTTGACCTTTTTCTGCAGGAAAAATGGCAGGTCTACCATTTTTTACACCAAACAGGCTAAATGTGACAATCTAAAAGCACGTACATGGTACTGATTCTTTTTAAGCTTAGCTAATTCAGCTAAGCAGGATAGTGAAAGTCAAGACTTTTCTAAGACAGTCTACTGTGTGGTCTTCAAAATAAATAACCTGAGATGATTTTGTGGGAAATGCCTTTTAGACAGATAGCTACTCGTGCAGTAGAAAGGCTTTCTGGGATTCCAGGAAAATTATTTTGAAATTAAACTCTCTTAAAAAGAAATTAGGGGGGATGGTCTATACATTTAAAAAATTAGCTGGAAGAGTCATTATCCAGTTTTACTCCTTATAAAGGAATGGTTACTGCTATGAATCACCTGCAGTAATTTTACTGAGTATTTTTAGTTTCCGGATTTATATTTGGTGTCTACCAATTCAGGTAGGAACTTCCTTGAAGATGAAGTCACTTGACATTGTTTCTATGTGCTCAAGAGTCTTGCTCTTATTTCGTAAGGGAAAGTTTTTTTATTAAAAAAGAGCATATGTATTCCCACGTAGTACTGTGTTGGGTGCAGAAGGATAAGCTACGATGGCATGTTTACTATCTTCTGAGAGTTTAGAGTGCAAAGATACAGGAAAGTTGAAAAAACAAACATGGCCTCAAAATCCATAACCCCAAAACTTTGGGGAAAACAGTTTTCCATGCTTTTAAATAAGTTGTAGTGGTTTTGATTTAGGGAAATAATGTGATGTACCATAAATGGGACATGCTATGATCTTAGAATTATTAACTGTTAGATGCATGTTAATAAATAGTCCAGGAAAAAATTTTTAGCCCTTTTCTAACAACCATGAACCTGTTCTTCTTTTCTGGTCCTGATTCTACTTCCGTTTATAATTTCCTTGCTTTGGCTTTAATATTTGTTTTCTTTATGTGTCTTTTGTGTAAGTTACCTCAAATCCTTCGTGGAATAGGGCTGGATTAAAACCAGCAAGCATATAGCTCTTAATTAAGTACTGCTATGTGCCAGGCACTGCCAGGGGCTGAGGACTGAGAGCCAGGACACGGGCTCTGCCCGCAAGGAGCTCAAAGTCTGATGGACAGACATTAACACAAGATGTGAGTTTCAAGGGTAGACTCAGAACTAGGAGAGCACCTAGAGTGGGCATCTTATCCAGAATGCTTGAGCAACAAGGAGGAACATCATGAAAACCTTCCAGTTAGAAATGATGCCAAGGAACTTCCCTGGTGGTCCAGTGGTAAAGAATCCTCCTTCCAGGGGCTTCCCTGGTGGCGCAGTGGTTGAGAATCTGCCTGCTAATGCGGGGGACATGGGTTCGAGCCCTGGTCTGGGAAGATCCCACATGCCACGGAGCAACTGGGCCCGTGAGCCACAATTACTGAGCCTGCGCGTCTGGAGCCTGTGCTCTGCAACAAGAGAGGCCGCGATAGTGAGAGGCCCGCGCACCGTGATGAAGAGTGGCCCCCACTTGCCACAACTAGAGAAAGCCCTCGCACAGAAACGAAGACCCAACACAGCCAAAAATAAATAAAAATTAAAAAAAAAAAAAAAAGAATCCTCCTTCCAATGCAGGGGACGCGGGTTCAACCCCTGGTCAGGGAACTAAGGTCCCACACGCTGCGGGGCAACTAAGCCCGTGCGCCACAACTACTGAGCTCGTGCGCCTCAAGTAGAGCCCGTGTGCCGCAAACTACAGAGCCCACGTGCCCTGGAGCCTGTGTGCCACGACTAGAGAACACCTGCATGCCACAATTAGAAAGAAGCCCGTGCGCCACAACGAAAGATCCCGCATGCCTCAACAAAGGTGCCGCAAATAAGACCCGAGGCAGCCAAAAATAAATTAAAAAATTAAAAAAATACTTTAAAAAAAAGGGTTGTCATTTTCAGCATTTCAAGGTCCTTTAAAAAGAAAGAAAGAAAGAAAGAAATGATGCCAAAGCCCCATCCTGAAGGCCTAGTACAAATCAGCCAGGATAGGAAAAGGGTTGAGGAGGCGGAGTGGGAGTAGGTGGGATTTGTTAGCTCAGAAAAAAAGAGGCAGAAACACATTCAGAGACCTTGAGACAGGTGCAAGCATGTTGAGTATCTCCCATAGGCTCTACCTGCCAAGCACAGGATCTTACACTTAAGGGATGCTCAAGAAATATTTATGGAATCTATGATAACTGGCTTTTTTTAAAAGGATGGAGAAGCTGGATGTGAAAGGGTTAGTTTGTGGAGGTTTCTGCAGAGAGGCGAATGGGGCTATGGGAGAAGGTACCTGAAGTGCATTGTGACAAGGGGGCAGGCGCAGGCAAGGAGAATGTACTTAGGACCAAGTCAGATGCCCTCAGGACCACACAAGCTTGAAAATAGAGAAAGCTTCTAAGGAAATGACACTGAGTTGAGAATTTAGCCACAAAATCAGTGGGGGAGAAAACAACACAAACTTTAGAGTCTGTAGGAAGATCTTGAGTTGAAGAGGCTGGCATTTTTGAGTAACTGAAAGGCCAGGGAGGAGAGGGGTCAGGGAGAAAGGGTAGAGTGGAGTGAAATGATTGGAGAAGGAACCAGATCATGCCATGCTTTATAGCTTATGCCAAGTATTTTGGACTGTATCCCAAGGGCAATGGGAAACTTCTAGGGGATTTTGAAGGAGGGACAGAAATGATCAAATCTATGTTTTATCAGGATCCCTAGTCTATGGAGAACAAGTTGGAGGGGGACCCAGTGGATAGATAACTATGTTTATTTCATCTTTTTGTTTTTCTGCTAACCTGTCAAAGGCTGTCAACCTTCCTTGAAAAAAGATTATTTTATGGTTTTGCCCTTATATGGTTTATCTTTACTTAAAATTTATATCGTTTGATCCCTCTTTTTCACTTATAAATAAATGATGACCCATTCTTCATAATTTCTGACATATCCTATGAAATGACTCATTGACTACCCCCCCATCTGCATCCCTAACCACACAAAGGAGTGTATTCCATAGTGGGATTGTGGTCCTTGAGTGGCTTGACTGTGATAACATTTATTCAGGCTGCTGAAGCTTTTCCAAAATTCTCATTGGGCTCCAGGACTTCAACGAGAGTCAAGTGCAATCCATGAAGGGCTCGGTCAAAGAGCTTGAATGTAATCAAAGCGAACCATAGCCATTGCAACGGCATGTAATTTGATCAGAAGTATTTGCACATGAACAATATCAAATCTCAGGCTTGACTGGCAATTAGCAATTCTGTGATAATAAAGAAGAATCTGAAATAGCTCTTGAGTTAATAAATCTTTGTGTGTCTTAGCTGAGGATTCAAAATCTATATTCTATGAAATAATGCCATTTGCAGCAACATGGATGGACCTAGAGATTATCATACTAAGTGAAGTAAGTCAGAGAAAGACAAATACCATATGATATCACTTATACGTGGAATCTAAAATATGACACAAATGAACAAATGAACTTACCTACAAAACAAACAGACTCACAGACATAGAGACTTGTGGTTGCCAAGAGGGAGGGGGGAAGGGGGAGGGTTGGATTGGGAGTTTAGGATCAGCAAATGCAAACTATTATATATAGAATGGATAAACAACAAGGTCCTACTATATAGCACTGGGAACTATATTCAATATCCTGTAATAAACCATAATGGAAAAAATATGAAAAAGAATATACATATATATGTATAACTGAATCACTTTGCTGTACACCAGGAACTAATACAACATTGTAAATCAACTATACTTCAATAAAAATAAATAAATAAAAAAACCAAAATCTATACTCTATTATTTTACAGGTGACAACAGTATAGGCATACAATAGGATAGGTTTACACTGGTAAGATGGACCTTTTCTCATTTTACTCCCTTTTAATGATATAAATGAAAGAGATATACATTAAAAAACTGGAACATAACATTAAATTGTAATGAAGAAAAAAATTATCTATCTTTACTGTCTATTGCCCAAGATACACAATACATTTTAAGTTCTACTCATACGTAGCCATATACATTCACCATAAATTTACAGTTTTGTATTTTCTTTCACATGTTATGAGCATTTTCTTCTATCCCTAAATATTTTTTGAAACTATAACTTGAATGTTTGCATAATGTTCCATCATAGAGGGAAACATTCCTATATTATTGGATATTTTGGTCAGTATTCTAAATAATGCCAAAAAGAAAACTTTGGGCATAAATATTTTTTACAGGTATCTAAATATTTCCTGAAGACAGATCCCCAGCAGCACTGTAACATTTAAAAACTCTAGCTACATATTGCTAAACTGCTTTTCAGAAAAGTTGGGCAAGTTGGCACTTTGCTAGGGTTACGTATAGGAGAGCCATATGTCACCAAGTTCACTATGCTATCACTCATCTCTCACAAGCCAGACAGTGAAGGAGCCATCTGTGTTTTAACCATCTCCCAACTCATACTTTCTACTGGATCCCCAAAAATGTGCCCACTTCTGCTAACTTTTAGGACTCACTTGCCATTTAGAATGGAAAGCTTTTTTTTTTTTTTAATGTGAAGCTAGATTTCTATCTATGACAAATTCCAAATGGTTAGTTGTGTTTCAAGTGTAAGTTAGGTTCCTTAAATGTGGTATACGTTTTAAGTACTTTTATTATTAAGCACTGTTCACACAAAATTGAAATCAAGCTCCCCTCTCTGCCACCATGTTTTGGAGCTTATCTGGCAGCAGCAATTCCAAAGAAGTATTTTATTTGATATTTGGACAGCTATTTGAAATTTGGACAGTTTTCCATTATGTTGTATCCACTGGCAATTATTTTTAAAAAATACATCGTGCTTGCGGTTTAGTTTGTAGGCTTGAGAATTTTATGGACGTAGCCACTTCTGTCTTCATTTCTCACTAAGAAGGCATAATTTAAACCAGGCTGTCACATTTGTTTGTATATAAAGGAAAAAGTAATTATGTGTGGGATAATCCATTGGGATTTGGAGTATAGTTGTACATATTATACGCCCTTTCCACTTGCAAACTTCAACAAAAAGAGGGGGGGATTTTAATCTTATTGGAATGATAGAGTTATAGTAAATTTTCCTTTATTCATTTTAGGATAAAACTTTTTGCTCTTTCACTCATTAGGGCATAAACAAATGACTCTATTTAGTTCAGTCCAGTTTCACAGGTGCAAACCAAATGCTAGATACTATGTAAGTATAGGGGATAAAAGGGAGATTTCCCCCTTTCCCCTCTTATACACACACACACACACAAACATACAAACACACACACACACACACACACACACATACACACAGAGCACCTAGTCAAATGGAGACAAATCCCTTAATAGATCAATTCAGTACAATGTGACATTTGCTGGGATATACTTTTAAATTTCACTCTATGATATACTCACTATGAGTGCCTGTCCCCACCATTAAGAGGTTTAGATAAACCAAATCTATGCACTAATGAACTGACCATTCAAAAACTAGTTCCCATTTAAGCATTCCTGTTTCCTGTTTTCCTGAGTATCTTTTTCTTCAACTCTGCTGACTGCTGTAAATAGTCATCAATATCAAGGGATATGATGCAAATAGACTGCAAAGTAAAATTGAAAATTAAAAAAAAAAAAGATGCAGTTTGTTATGATTGAGAAAAGTGATATTGGAGAAATGCTATAATACATACAAACCCAAAATAAGGATGTGACAGAATTAGACTTTTAACAACCCAAGAGGAGAAATTAACATGGATAGTATCAGGATTAGTGCTTCAAAAGAGAATACGCAGCATAAAAGTGGTTAATAGAGGACCTTGGTAAAAAAAAAATGATAAAGTCTTCAGAAATATTTTGGCAAAAATAACCTTTTTCATCACTGGGGTGCAAAAGTCAAGTAAAGGATGTCATATCACCTAATTTCATCCAAAAAATTATACATTCAATTAATTTTTAAAAATCCAACCTTCAATTTATTTTTTGTTCCAACAATTACGGCATACTGATAATTCTGACTTATTTTATAATATTTTATTTTTCTAATTTGAAATTTTAATCAAGTCCTTTAAATATGACTGGGCTTCCCTGGTGGCGCAGTGGTTGAGAATCTGCCTGCCAATGCAGGGGACACGGGTTCGAGCCCTGGTCTGGGAAGATCCCACATGCCGCAGAGCAACTGGGCCCGTGAGCCACAACTACTGAGCCTGCGCGTCTGGAGCCTGTGCTCCGCAACAAGAGAGGCCGCGATGGTGAGAGGTCCGCGCACCGCGATGAAGAGTGGCCCCCACTTGCCACAACTAGAGAAAGCCCTCGCACAGAAACGAAGACCCAACACAGCCATAAATAAATAAATAAATAAATAAAATAAACCCAAAAGTTAAAAAAAAAAAAAAAAAAAAAAAGAGTCTGCAGAACTGAACGTCCTTGCCCTTATTAAAAAAAAAAAAATAGGGGCTTCCCTGGTGGCGCAGTGGTTGAGAGTCTGCCTGCTAATGCAGGGGACACGGGTTCGAGCCCTGGTCTGGGAAGATCCCACATGCCGCGGAGCGGCTGGGCCCGTGAGCCACAATTACTGAGCCTGCGTGTCTGGAGCCTGCGCTCCGCAACAAGAGGGGCCGCGATGGTGAGAGGCCCGCGCACCGTGATGAAGAGTGGCCCCCACTTGCCACAACTGGAGAAAGCCCTAGCACAGAAACGAAGACCCAACATAGCGATCAATCAATCAATCAATAAAAAAAAAAAAAAAAAAAAAAAATATATGACTTATTATTCAGCTTTGGTCTCTGTACATTTTGATTACCCATTGCTGTGCAACAAACCATCCCCCCAAACCACAGGTTTCAGATAACAGCCATTTTATTATCTCCCATAATCATAATCCTGTGGGTTGGCCAGACTCTGCCAGGTTAGCTGTAGCTGGGCCTGCAGTCATGTGGGATCTTGGCTGGGTTCAAATGTTCAAGATGACTTACTTGTCTGGTACCTTCCCAGGCATGGCCACAAGGCTGAGCTCAGTGGGGTGACTCGGGAGCCTCTCCCACTATCTATGTCGTCTTAGGGTCTCTCCTTCTCCACACGAGACGGTAGCCAGACTTCTTACATTGCAGCTCAAGGTTCCCCAAAGCACAAAAGCAGAAGCTACTTCCAAAAACTTGGGTCCCCAACTGACATAAGCATCACTACTGCCACATTCTATTGGTTAAAGCCAGTCACAGGCTAGCTCAGTCTGGAAAGAGGCTGCCCCAGGACAGGAATATTGGAAAGCACAGTTCACCGAAAGCCAGCTATGAAGACCAGCTAATGCACTGTTTGAAGTCCCTTCATTTAAAAAGGCATTTCCAGTACCAGTTCTCCGTAGATAATGAGGACCTCCTGTAGCTGTAATCACTTCAGTGGGTCATTTCCAAAAGCCCAATGAGTTGTGATGTCAATTGAAACAGTCAATCTGCTTCTAAAAATCATGGGCCTCAAGTGAAGGAATTCCTTTCTAAGCAAATTAGAGCCTCAGTTTGATTCATCAACTCCAACCCCTTATTGTTAGTTTTTTTTTTTAGAGAACAAGTTTAGGTTCATTTGCCTAAGGATACTCAGCAAATACTTGGAAAAGAATTCAAAGTTTGGCAAATAATAATAATTCAGGACGTTTGTCTGGGGCTTTATAATTTAGGTAATGCTTTTAGGTACCATCTTATTTGCTTTTCGTTTCAAATCTAAAGCAGTAGATCAGGCAGATCTACTGCAGTTTTCAAGTGAGGAAATCAACTCAACTCACTGTAAGCTTTAAAATTTTCCACAATTACACAGGTAGGAAACATTGGAGCCAGAACTTCAAGTTCAGGGTTCTTTCAAACCATCCGTCCCTCCTAGCCTCTTGGAGAGTGCTCTTTTAAGCTTAGAAGTAGCTAAAATTCATCCATCCATTCATTCATTCATTCATTCTCTCTCTCTCTGTCTCTCTCTCCATGTATGTAAGTATTCACATGTATATAAAATGTACTTTTTTTTTTTTTTTTTTGGCTGCGTGGTTTGCAGGATCTTACTTCCCTGACCAGGGACTGAACCTGGGCCCACAGCAGTGAAAGTGCCAAGTCCTAACCTCTGGACCACCAGGGAACACCCTAAAATACACATTTTAAAAACCATTCTTAAAGTACAGCCTTTATTCATAGTTAATAATGAAATTGATATTTAATGAATGAAATTCATTCTGTCTCTCTTATTATATGTATGTGTATGTATATATGCATATCTGTATAAAATACACATTTTAAAAACTGTTCTTAAAGTACAACCTTCATTGATAATGATTTCTAGAAAGTCAATAATATCCATTTCAAGTTAAAGGCTATCACAGAAGCATGGATGTCATCCAGAAGTCATCTGGTCAACCCCTTCATTGCACAGATGGGAAAACAGCCTCAGAGTGTTAAGTTATTTGCCCAAAGTCACACAGCTGTTTAGAGGAAGAGCCAAGAGCTTTGACTCTGACCGGACCATTCTTCCAACTAAACCAAGCCACCTCAAGAATAGCCTCCCAAATGAAACTGTGTGAGGAATATAGATATTTTGTGGATAGGACATTAATTTGATTTGCCAAGAATTAAAATTAGCACAAAATTGAAGATTCTTAATGACTAAATACAGTTAAGGACCAGCTGTGCAATTTGCTCAAAATATTGTTGTTTCCAGGAGACAACCTATTGCTAGGAATCCATGGAAGAAAAAAAAAAAAAAAAAGAAAGAAAGAAAGAAAGAAAGAAAGAAAGAAAAAAAACGCCCTCTATAATAAGCTGAGAACTAACTTCACCTCAGAGAGTTCTTTACGAAGAAAAAGAAGTTTTAATTATTGCATCCAGTAACTTGGTGTATGTTTCTCTTCCAGGACTGTATGTTAGCAAAATCAAAAAGTTTCTTCAAACATTCTCAAAGCACTGAGTATGGAACCTTCTTCTGAGAATAAGAAGGGCTAAGATGAGCTAAGATCTTAGCTTTTCAAACGAAGAAAAACACGAAGGTCCATTCAGTTCTGCAGACAGCAGCATTTTGCCAACATTGCACAACTATTACTTATGTTACTACGATAAGTAGTAAGCAATATTGTATTCTGACCTCCATAGAAAGAAATGTTGTTTTTTCCCTCTCTTTCTCCCCTATACCCACATCCTTCCTCTCTCCCTTTCTTTTATTGATGAGAAAATATTTACCGTTTGTTGACTAAACAGGTAACGGATTCAAGAAGCCAGCAGTACGATTTACCAAAGTTACAGTGTGTGTGACTTGAAGGGTTGACTAGTTAGCACACGTTTGACTGAATTAAAGAGTCAACGAAGCCACAAGCTCCGTCCCTTCAGTCAAGAGCCCGACATAATTTCTGAGTTTAATAATCACTTGAATGACTTGACCTAGCGGTTTAGATGAACCGTTCTCATCAAGGAGCACAGGATGGGGAAGAGCAGAGCTGAGCCAGAGGAGGGGGGCATCTTTCCCAAGCACACCTGCCTGTGACCGCATTTTTCTAAGAATGTCACTTCCTGTGTACATCTCTGCCACCATCTTCATATTTGTTGTTTGAGATTTGGAAATATCCCGAGTTTGTCTCTCTTACTTCCTTAGTCAAATAGAAAACAAAAAACAAAAACCAAAAAACTTGGGGATGAAACCCACCATTTTGCTCTGAATTCCAGATACAAGTTGCTCATTTGTATCTCTGAGTAGTTTTGTTTTATTTATGTCACAGTTTGAAGAGCTTGCTGGGTCCCCTTATTGTTCTGTGTACTGAGGTGGTCGGATTTCTTTCTCCTTACTCAGACATGGCTATTGATCTTTGGACAGTGTTTAATATGAAAAGTTATAAATCTCCACGCAGTAGGACCACTTAGCCATAAATATTTGGGCAAGTGGACATGTGGGGACGTGTGTGAGGAGAAATTCCTTGTGTCACTGTTTTTTAGCCACCGGACTGATGCTGTTGGAGAGAAGGCATGTCAAAGGCTTGAACCTGCACATGACGGAAGTATTCAAACAAGCTTTCAAAAGTATTATGCGGTGTTTAAAATATTTTAGTCACAAATCAAATGTCAGCTTTAAGTGCAGCGTTTATGGAGTACTGCTGTTCCGTGTGATGTAACCCATAAAAAAATAGAAGTGCCCACACATTTCCATGAGATGGCACTTTTTTCTAAGGAGCCCATTTATTTGGGGGATACTACTTTTATAGCACCAGCAAGGCCAGTGAGAAACTTCCATCTGTTGTACTTCTTTCTGCTTCTGCTGTCTCACCATCTCCACTGGCATCAAGCTCAGACTAAGCCACCACTGGATTTTGTCCAGATTCCAGCAACACCCCGCTGGTCTCTGTAGGCACACTGGCCCCGCTCCTGTCCATTCTCCACACAGTTGCCAGGTTATTCAGATCATATCTTCTCCTGCATAAAATTCTGAAATGCTTTCCCATTTTTTAATCCGTTAGGGTTTGATTAGGGAAAGGAAACAACTATAAGTGAAATGGACCGAGGGATTTATTACAGAGCTTAGAACTTACACAGTTGTTGAACAAGTGAACTGAAAATCAATTCATCAAACATCAACTTGCCAATTTCACCATTGCTTCTAAAATTATAAATCGTGTATCTCCAATCTGGTCTAGGACCTGGTGCAGCAGATGTAGGGGCAGGAAGAGGGCTTATGTCTATGAAATTGGGCAGTATATTGCTGTTAAAGAAATTCCATACATTCATATGTAAAATATTCAGAGGTCCAGAAGTCCTACTCTCTGAAATATGAAATATAATTGAAATGGCTCTTCACCCTAGGTAGACAGAAAAGATCTTAAGAGTAATGGCGAGGGTGAAACAGCTGTAGCACAATTTCAGTGAAATGAAACTAAAATTGCTCCCAAACTACCTACTCACCACCCAACTCCAGTAATTTAGCCAATTTGCTATACATTTTATAAAAGTTCATTTATGCATATGTTTTCAAAGAAGACCAATCCTACATATTGTCTCTGCTTTCCAGCTCAGTGGTACAGTACTGCTGTTCTCTGATTCTGTTCCTCTTCTTTTTTTTTTTTCTTTAAATTTCTATGTCCTATTTTTTTTTTTTTTAATTCTATACCCATTGGAATTGGAAGAGTTGTTTCCTCTGATCAGGCTGTCATAGTAATTGTAGATTGTCCTCAGTCTCTCTGACTGCTCAGATTTCATACCTGAAGTACAACAAAGTTTGTGGCCAATGTGTTTATAGCTCTGCCTAACCCTTTTCCCACTACCTTCTGTGCAGGTGTATGCAGTGTGGAAGCTTGCCACGGATGCTCTGTAAAATGCCTGAAGCCTCCTTTTTGCATGGGCTGGGGGGGGGGGGTCACTCCTGTTTGCACAGTTGTGCACTGCAGCTTTTACTGCCCACTTACTGTCCTCTGTATTCTGTGTACTCTCGCTATGGAGGAGGGCCATTAATAGCCCCTTGCCTGCCGACTGAGAAGAGAACAAGTTCCAGGGTGAATATAGACCCAAAAGGGCTCCCTCACTGCAGAGGAACTAGGAAATCTACCTGCATATTTTAATCCACTAAAAGATACATTCTAGCATAGAGTGGTGTTGGCTATAGTTTGTTCTTCTTTTATCTTTTAAGTGTGGGTTACATTGTATGTGATCACAGGAAGCAACAACTAGTTCCGCCTGAGAGTGTTAGAGGAATTTCCCAGAGGAGATGATGACATTTCCTAGGTGATGTTTTTTTCAGGAAGACTCGCAGCTTGTGAGCTTGAAACTTACCAACATTGCTCTTTCAAATCTATATCAATTAACTATGCAGTGTGGTGCTTTTCTAGTCAAAGTGATAGTGTTTTGTCAGTTTATCCAAGTTTCTGGCCCCTGGTGATTCTCCAGGAACACATCGGTGAGACCATCAACCATAAGGAGGGAAAGAACAAATGAACCCGTATGGGATATTGAGTCTCTTATTAATGGTACTTTGATTTCATCAACTGAAGGAACTAGCTACAGTAACAAGGAATAAGGCATCGAACAGTGAGTTCCTAGACGTCATCAATGGAAGATATTGCCCTCTGTAAGTGACTGGCAGCTACAGAGTGATTCTCTAAATAGATAACGATCTTCTTCCGCTATGGCCGCCACGTGAAATACTTAGCTTTTGGAAGCCTGGCTTGCAGACAAGCACCCTCAAACAACAATGAATGGCCATGCTAGCCACAAGTCCTAAAGTTCTCTGTCCAACAGTCTAAGTCAATCATTTATGCATTGCACGCTAGTATATATCAAACACCTGCATTCCAGATCATTGTAGTGGCTTGATGTAAAGTGGCCCCGTAACTCAGTATTCCTCTTTCTCCACCCTTGATTTATTTTCACCTTGTCTGATGTATGCGCTACACCCATTATTACGAACTTGTCCTATACCCATTGCTTCTCTAATCAACCACTTCCTCTAGAAAGAAATAACCCAGGACATATATAATAGTTTCCAGAACGAGCATACCAAAGCTACTATTTTCTTGAAGGTGTGTGCTGGGTGCCAGGCACTTTTACAGGTCTTTTTACCTGTGCTATGTAATTTAATTCTTATGGCAGCCTATGAAATGTGCATTGTTGTCCTAATTTACAGATGGGAAAACTGATTCTCAGAAAGTCACAGAAGACCATCAAAGGGATGTACCCCCCCATCAAAGGGGGAAGATGGTTTCAGAATGTCTTTTAAAGGAACAATGTGAAAGAACACATATTTAATGAAATATCTAAAAGAGGTAGATTCATAGGGACAGAAAGTAAATTGGTAGTCACCAGAGCCTTGGGGAAAGAAAGAATGGAGAATCATTGCTTAATGTTTACAGAGTTTCTGTCTGGAGTGATGAAAAAAGTTTTGGAAACAGATACTGGTGATGGTTGCATAACCTTGTGAATGTAATTAATGCCACTGAATTGTGCATTTAAAAATTGTTAAAATGGCAAATTGCATGCTATATATATCTTACCACAATTAAAAAGAGGGGAGAGGAGGAAAAAAAAAAAAAAAAGGAACAATGTGAAAGCTTTGAAAGACACTGTTTTACTCAGTTCCCAGCAGATTGTTTTCCACCGTCCATCTGGGTGTGTCCGGTTGGTGATTCAATGGGACACTGTCTCTGGCCGTGGTTTTGCCCTTGACTATGTACCTTCACCACTTACAGGATTGTCTTTTTTCTTTCCAAGCGAAATTCCTTCATTTAGGAAATGAAAAGCCTTGGAATCGGGTCCTTGCTGTCGCTGATAGAAACTTGGTGCACACTTAACTTGTGTCACAAATGAAAGTAAACAGAGGATAAACAGAGAGGTATTTGCTCTTTTGAGAGACAACAGACTTCAGTTTCAGTAACTCACAGTCGCTCATTACGCCTAAGAATTTTTGCTTTTCAGTATTTTTGAAGTGTATTTCTGAGGTGTGCCCTAGGCGAAATAAAACATCTAGAATGGAGAGGTTTGTTTGTTTTTGTTTTTTCATTATTAAACGTAGATGTACTCCCTCCAGCTGTTTTTTGGGGAATAATCTGTGAAATCGTCATAGTCAGAGATTTTGTCGTATTTCTCTTTATATATCCAATTTCTACATGGTGGACCTTCAACAGAAATTTGTTCACATGGATAGTCAATGAGTCATGGAATGATTACTAGCTTCAGTATATTTAATTTAACTGAAAAATGGCAGATGAAACAGTTCTGATACATGGCTGCTTTTGAGACAAGTTATTGATTATGAAGAGTTTTTTTTTTTAATGGAGATTATTTTTGAATTATCCAAGGCAGCATAGCTATGACTAATGAGGTAAAATTAAGCAAAAGAAAGATGTGAACTGAATATCAAGAAATACTTCCAGTAGATGAGTTTGGGATTAAATCAGGCAGAGGAGTCCCAGTGGAAGTGGCTGGGGGACATTTAACGCCATGCATGTCACTTAGAGCTGCAGTGAACTTAAGCAATTTACAAGCAGCAGACTCTGACTTTGGCAGGATGATAAGTGAGGTCGTATCTCTAGTCTCATTGATTCTCTCTCTTATACTGGTATACGTTCACAGCCTCACATCCCCTATGGACAGAATTTATGTGTGTGTTAAATTTTCTGATTCCACTTTTCTTTTTTCCAGAAAACACTCTTTTTTAGAGCATCTCCTGGTCCCATCAGAAATGTCTTCCTTAAGTGGGAAAGTCCAAACTGTTCTGGGCCTTGTGGAGCCAAGCAAACTGGGCCGCACCCTGACCCACGAGCATCTGACAATGACTTTTGACTGCTCGTACTACCCACCGCCTCCGTGCCATGAAGTGATCTCCAATGAACCTATTACAATGAAAAATTTATTTTGGATCCAGAAAAACCCTTATTCCCATAGAGAGAATCTGCAGTTGAATCAGGAGACGGAAGCCGTCAAGGAAGAGTTGTTGGATTTTAAAGCCAAAGGTGGAGGAGCTTTGGTGGAAAATACAACCACGGGGATCAGCCGAGATGTGCAGACCTTGAAGCGGCTTGCAGAGGAGACTGGTGTCCACATCATATCCGGAGCTGGGTTTTATGTGGATGCAACTCACTCTTCAGAGACCAGAGCCATGTCAGTGGAGCAGGTAAAAAGCCCTAATTTCTTGGACAATATTTGCGTGTAAAATCAGAATCATCAGAACTTCACAACGTGGATTATCCCTACGTGTCATCTAAATTTGGAAATGTCACTGGCTCAGAGGCATGCTGTAGAAATTTGCTAGCTAGCAAAGGCATCTGTCAATGGGACCTAAATTAGGAACATTTCATTTCATAAAGAAAAAGCATCCAGGAAGGAGATCTTAATGCACTGGTCACCGGAAAACCCAACGGGTTAATACTTAGATTCATGTGTATCATGGTGCGCGGTAGCGGTGGCTCAGTCTGTGTGTAAACCTCAGTTTTCCATTAGAAGCTTCAGTTATGCAACCTCAGTTTCCTTTCTGGATTTTATGATAACCAGCAATAAAAATTCGCTGTCGGGTGAAACCTGGCAGGCAGAGACTTGGCACAGTTGCGAGTATGTTTCCTTCTCCTTTTACAAACCAGGAGGGGTAGAAGAAAATCCATTTTCCTGTTTTTGTCATAATATGATCTTAAGCAAGAACGGGCAGGAGGAAAAGTAAATCTTTCAGGGACAGAAAGAAAGGATAAGCCACAAAGCTTTTTTGTATGTGTGTGTGCTCTTCTTCTATACATACATATAATATACATTTAGATGTGTGTTTACACATATATGTATATATTTATATGTATCTTCCATTGCCTGTTTCATAGGCATAGAATGTCAGCTGCAGTCTTTGCAAAGAGTCAGTTAATCTTTAAAATACTTAATATTTCAAAATTTTATCCGCATTTTTTTTTCCAGTCAGGTCTTTCCCTTCTTATACATTTATATTATTTGAAGACTATCCTGATATCAGGGATTATACATTCTTCTAACCACTCAATATAAATATGAGCCCCCAAATACCATCTTAGTATTGTGTGCTGTGAATCTGCTTTGCTGTATAGGATAAAGGACAGAATGAATAAGAGAAAATTAAAGAATTACTTGCTACAGTTGACACAGATTCAGAGGCAGTCTTTTTACATTCTGGATGCCCCTTAGGTTAAAATACAGATTTTTATCTCAATGAACGAATGTACAATGAATGTACTCTCATTAAGTCACTTTCCCCCCTGCAGCCTCCTGAAGCCATGAATTTCTTGGTAAATAATCACAGCAAGTTACTATGGACTCTTTGATTTAGACTAACTTGTTTTTTTGATTTTTAAAAAAATTTGTATTTTATATTGGAGTAGAGTTGATTAACAATATTGTGTTAGTTTCAGGTGTACAGCAAAGTGATTCAGTAATACATATACATTTATCGATTCTTTTTCAAATTCTTTTACAGTAACTTGTTGAATTTGAGGTTTGGTCAGTAAAATGCCTTTCTCATTGACCAATACTAACTGAATGAACGTTGGATACATTTTTAAAAGAATGAGTGACTGAATGACGAAATTCATTCACATACTGTGGTGACTCTATGTTGATAAAATCCAGTCTATCAATTTTCATTCTCTTCCTTAGCTTACTGATGTCCTTGTTAATGAAATTCTCCATGGAGCTGATGGAACCAGTATCAAGTGTGGCGTTATTGGGGAAATTGGTTGCTCCTGGCCTCTGACTGAGAGTGAAAGAAAGGTTCTACAGGCAACAGCTCATGCTCAGACTAAGCTTGGCTGTCCTGTTATTATTCACCCTGGAAGGAATCGAAGTGCACCATTTCAGATTATCCGAGTGCTGCAAGAAGCTGGAGCAGACATCTCCAAAACAGTTATGTCACACCTTGATAGGTAAGCAGACCATCTACCAATTAGTGCGAACCATCACAAGATTCATGAATGATCAAATAAGTAAAATCATCAGATCAGTAAAGCACTAGAAAAAAACTACTAACTACTTGGAAGATAGTATATATAAAGTTTTACCACAGACGTTAATAAAAATCACCAATGCCATTTTTGTGTCCCTACCCTGTGTCAGTATCCTAGGTATTTTGCATAAGGCATTTCTTTTAATTTACTTAATCCTTCATAATGCTTCACAGTTGGTGTCACCACTTTGTCTCAGGGTATGAGGTCACAGTTGGTGCCAATTCCACATGCTCAGTATTTGCCAGAAGTTAAGAGTGATAAATTTATCTGCAAATATAAAGGGAAGGGGAATTGAATGGCTTTCACCCTGAGAATAAACACACACATAGAAATGTTGAGGTGTGTTGTTGTGACTGGTGGTTTGAATCATCTTAATTTTGGAAAATGCACGGCTAAAAAAATAATAGTAATACGTATATTATTTGTTTGGCGGTATTATGTCTTAGTTTCCTATGGCTTCTGCAACAAATTATAAGAAACTGGGAGGCCTCAAACAATAGAAATGTATTCTCTGACAGCTCTGGAGGCCAGAAGTCTGAAATCAAGGTGTTGGCAGGGCTGCGCTTCCTCCAAGGATCTACAGGAGGAGCGTTCCTTGCCTCTTCCAGTGGCTGCTTGTTCCAGGCTTTCCTTGGCTTGTAGCCTAACTTCAATTTCTGCTGTCTTCACATGGCCTCCTCCTGCCTGTCTGTGTCTCCTCTTTTGCTTCTTATGAGGACACTTGCCATTAGATTTAGTGCCCACCCAGATCATCCAGAATGATCTCATCTCAAGATCCTTAATGTGATTATGTCTGCAAAGACCCTTTTTCCAAATAGGGTCACTTTCAGAGATTCAGAGGGCTGAAACATGGACATGTCTTTCTGAGGTCCACCACTCAACCCCCTCATATTGTATTAGACCTGTAGGGCTCAGCAAAATAACTGACTATGTAAACAGACGTTGGCTGCAGTTATTTGTATGAAGAAGCCTAACAATTCTGCCAAGGCTAGACATCGGCCTTTACATTGAATTGATGAAAGAATTAACACAGTACCGATGAGACTAATAATACGTTACAACTTCTATCTTGCAAAGTGGAAGACAGCCATATTAGCAGACTGATAAATCCTGACCATCAGACCTGACAGTCTGCTATTTAATAAACTAATGCTCCTACAGAACGTATTGGTAAAATGCTTCATCTTAATAAAAATACTGTAAAATCCTGTGCAGAGAAAAAATAAAACATATTATAATTGTGGCAGAACAGAGAAGCCAGTGTTAACGGGGAACCTGAGGGACGTCAAGGTAAAGGCAGTTGTCCTGGCAGCTGGGTTGCTATTGAGATCAATACTTGGCTATCTTCAGGAATCTTCTGGTTGTACTGATAAAACAGAGGGATGTTTCTGGATACTGGTCACAGAGGTAGTGCATCGCAGTGTGAAGAACAGAATCTTTGGACCCAGAGACATGTGCTTTTAAATCTTGCCTCTACCATTTGCTATGAAATCTTGGGTAGCTTCATTTGAATGTAAAATAATGTATTTGATAATATACTTTTGTATGATATGGAATATATGTAGCACATTTAATCAGTAAGGATGATTTTTGATTCTTTTTAAACAGTGTGAAGTATATCAGGCATACAAAAGAGTATAGATAATATATATTTTAAAAATTAAAAAACATTTATTAAGTTCTTGAAAACATTGCATTCTGCTGTTATTATATAAATCCTCTCTATATACCCCTTAGACTACAGTTGTTAATCATGGTGTTCAAATATTCTACATTTCTACTGATTTTTTGACTGCTTGATCTATTGGTTACTATGAGAAGTATATTAAAATCTCTCATGGTGGATTTTTAGTTTCTGATTGTACATATTTCAGTTTTCGCTTCATATATTTTGAAGCTATGTTATCACATGCATACAAATTATTATATCTTCCTGATGAACTGAAACTTATATCAACATATATGGAGCTGCTTTATCTCGCAATGTAAGTACTAGTGTTTTATTTTTTTTATTTTTATTTTTTTAATAAATTTATTTATTCTATTTATTTTTGGCTGCGTTGGGTCTTCATTGCTGCATGTGAGCTTTCTCTAGTTGAGGTGAGCGGGGGCAACTCTTCGTTGAGGTGCGCGGGCTTCTCATTGTGGTGGCTTCTCTTGTTGTGGAGCATGGGCTCTAGGCACACGGGCTTCAGTAGTTGTGGCACGCAGGCTCAGTAGTTGTGGCTTGCGGGCTCTAGAGCACAGGCTCAGTAGTTGTGGTGCACGGGCTCAGTTGCTCCATGGCATGTGGGATCTTCCCGGACCAGGGCTCGAACCTGTGTCCCCTGCATTGGCAGGAGCATTCTTAAGCACTGCGCCAGCAGGGAAGCCCAGTACTAGTGTTTTAAAAGCTGTTTTATCTGATGTTAATGTGACTGTACCAATCTTTTTGTGTTTGTCTTTATAATTTACATGTGTCTTGTATAAAAAGCATATGGCTGGGTTTGGAGTTTTACCCATTCTCTTTTTTTATATGCTAAATTCAGTTTATTTACATTGACTATGTTTACTGATATGCTTATTTCATTTTTTTTGTCATAGTTATTGTTAAAATTTCTTGATTTCTTTTTATTGGTTTTTTTTCCACCTCCATATTCTATTTTTCCTCTTTACTTCTTTGGAAGGTATGTGTACAATTTATATCCTATTAGTAGTTATAGTAGAAAATTTAACATGTATATTTAACACATCAAATTTAAACATTTTAAAATACAGTAAACATTTTTACCTTCCTTCCTTCCTAGTAATACAAGAACTTTAGAAACCTCAATTACTCACCATCTAAGTCATAGGCTATATTTTCCAGGATGTGGGGTCTACCTGATTTTTTTTGTTTTTGGCCACACCGCACGGCTTGTGGGATCCTAGTTCCCCGACCGGGGACTGAACCCAGGCCCTTGGCAGTGAAAGCGTGGAGTCCTAACCACTGGACTGCCAGGGAATTCCCTACCTGATTTTTTTTAATCCCAGTGATTAGACATTATTTTATTATTAAAAAACATGGTTAATGTAGATTTAGATTAACTTTTTTGCTTTTTTGCTTTGCTTATCATTTTCTCTCACATCTCAGATCTTTATCCTTAAATTATCACTTATTTCCTGAGGTACATCATTTGAAGTTCCTTTACTGAGGGTCTGTTTTGGTAATAAATGCTTAGATTTCATGTGTCTGCATTTATTCCTTCATTCATAAGAGATCATTTAATATAATAGATAATTTATAATAGTGACTTAGAATAGATAATTCTATTTAAAAGTTATTCTTTCCAAGCCCTTTCCATTTTTATCTGACATGTATTATTGCTGTTATATCAACTCAAAGTAATTGTGCTTCCTTTGAAGTAACCTGTCTTTTTTTTTCTGATGACTTTTAGCATCTTTGTCTCTGGTATTCTGTATTTTCCCTATGATCTGTCTCAGTGTGAATTTCTTTTTTATTTTGTATGCTTGGAATTCCTCAGTAGAAGGGTATTTTTCATTGTTTCTGGAAAACCTCAGCCATTGTCTCTTCAAATATTGCTTCATCCATATTTCCAGATTATTCACATTGTAAACTATAAGTTGATATAGGTAGGATCTTACTACCTGCACTTCATACTTCCATCCATTTGCATCTTTGAGCTGTAATTTCTTCAGTTCCATCTTCCTATTTACTCCTTCTCTCTCCAGTGGAATCAATCTGCTGCTTAGTCTATCAATTTGGTTTATAATATTAAGAACTATAGTTTTTATTTTTTCTTCTGTAAGTTCTATTTGGTTACTTTTCAAATCTCCTTGGTTAATTTTGATAATTTCTTTTTCCTTCAACATGCTTTCAGCTTCATCTTTAAAAAAAAAATTAAGCATACAATGTTAACCTTGTACTTAATAAATCTAATTCCCACTGTCTTTTCATTCTGAGCGTATAGTTTGTTGGTTCTTCTGGCCCTCATTCATTATTTCCTTGTAAAATATTACTGTGATCTTAGATTCCTTGGAAATTATTACAAATCCTGGGTTGGAGGGTTTTTTCCTGGCCTTTTGTTTTGCTATGTTTGTTTCTTATAGGCAGTCAGGGGGCATTACCAACCTGAGACTACTTTAAATTTTTAAAAATTAAAAGACAATTTTTACTATGGTAAAATACACATAACATAAAATTTACCATCTTAACCACTTTGAAGTGTCAAGTTTGGTTGTGTTCAGTATATTCACATTGTTGGGCAACTGATATCTAGAACTCTCTTCATTTGCACAACTGAAACTCTATAGCCACGGAATATCAACTTCCCAACCCCCCACCCCTGGCCCACGGCAACCGCCATTCGATTGTCTGTCTCTACGAATGTGACTACAGGTACCTCATACAAGTGGAATCATACCGTATTTATCTTTTTGTGACTGTTTAAGCATTTGAGGGTTTTAGAACCACACAGGTGCTATGAATTCTGGCCCCTAAACTCAGTAAGTGCAGGTTTGTGGTTATAGATTCTCATGGAAGACTTTTTTCCCAACTGCCTCCCCTCCACCAGAAGACAAGACTGAGGAAGACATATAATCTCCAAAGACTCCTTCTGTGGGCCAGATTTGCACTGAGTCCAGCCACATGGGTGTTGTTTTTGAGTGAGAGGAGTACTCCCTTCATGTGCTGGCAGAGGCTATGTCTCTGATTTATTTCTATTCAGCCCCAGTTCTTTCTCACTTCATCCTTTAAAACCCCCCAGGCATCAAAAAAACAAACAACCCAATTACAAAATGGGCAGAAGACCTGCAATTACAAAATGGGCAGAAGACCTGAATAGACATTTTTCCAAAGAAGACATACAGATGGTCATGAAAAGATGCTCAGTATCGTTAATCATCAGGAAAATGCAAATTAAAACCACAATGAGATATCACCCCACACCTGTCAGAATGGCCACCATCAAAAAGAACACAAATAACAAATGTTGGTGAGGATGTGGAGAAAAGGGAACCCTTGTGCACTGTTGGTGGGAGTGTAAGTTGGTTCAGTCATGTGGAAAACAGTATGGAGGTTTCTCAAAAAACTAAAAATAGAACTAGTATATGACCCAGCAATTTCACTCCTAGATATATATCCAAAAAAGCCAAAAACACTGATTCAAAAAGATACATGCACTGCAATGTCCACAGCAGCAGCATTTACAATTGCCAAGATACGGAAGCAACCTAAGTGCCCATCAACAGATAAATGGATAAAGAAGATGTGGTGTCTATAAACAATGGAATACTACTCAACCGTAAAAAAGAATGAAATTTTGCCATTTGCAACAACATGGATAGATCTGGAGGGTATTATGCTAATGAAATAGACAGAGAAAGACAAATACTGTATGATATCACTTATATGTGGAACCTAAAAAATACAACAAACTAGTGAATATAACAAAAGAGGAAACAGACTCACAGATATAGAGAACAAACTAGTGGTTACCAGTGAGGAGGGGGGGGGGGAGGGGCAAGATAGCAGAAGGGGCTTAAGAGGTACAAACTACTATGTATAAAATAAATAAGCCACAAGGATATATTGTACAACACAGGGAATATAGTCAATATTTTATAATAACTACAAATGGAATATAAGCTTTAAAAATTGTGAATCACTATGTTGTATACCAGAAACTTACATAATATTGTACATCAATTATACCTCAATAAAAAAATAAACAGGCAAACGGCAGCTCTAGGTCACCCCTTACTCCTTATTTTCTCTGCTCTCTCTTTTGTTTCTGCCCCCTGAACAAGTCCTTTACTTTCCTACCAGCTTAGCCAGGCATTTAAAAATATGATATTTTGTCCCCTTTCATTTTTTTTTTCTTTTTTTTAACAATTGGGTTTTTTAAAATATTTTATTTATTTATTTATTTATTTATTTATTTATGGCTGTGTTGTTTCTTCGTTTCTGTGCGAGGGCTTTCTCTAGTTGTGGCGAGCGGAGTCCACTCTTCATCGCGGTGCACAGGCCTGTCACTATCGCGGCCTCTCTTGTTGCGGAGCACAGGCTCCAGACGCGCAGGCTCAGTAGTTGTGGCTCACGGACCCAGTTGCTCCGCGGCATGTGGGATCCTCCCAGACCAGGGCTTGAACCCATGTCCCCTGCATTGGCAGGCGGATTCTTAACCACTGTGCCACCAGGGAAGCCCCCCTTTCATTTTATTCATTATTTTACATGTACTATGTTGGCAAGGTATCCTGTGAACGTTTAGCCTGCCCTACTGCTTGAACTGGCTCATGCTAATTCTTAAAGAAGAATCTTTCTAACTATTTGTTTACATTTAGACATGTAGGTAAGTGAGAAAATGAGGCCTGGCATTAATAGAACATAACCTTTCATTGAAAATTGTGAAATAAGCATTAACTTCTACAACAGTAGGACTTCCTTGTTCATAAAATCAAACTCTACGTGTGTGTGTGTGTGTGTGTGTGTGTGTGTGTGTATGTATATATATACATATATATGTTTACTCCTTCCTCATAAAATCAAACAACATGTATAGGTACATAAAATGTATATACACATAAGTATATGTATTTTCTTTTAAACAGTAAAGCTACAGTATCTGAGATTCATTGGCTGCCATTTCAATGCCTCCTTTTAAAATGGCCCAGGATGGAATGGAGAGCTTGACCTGACATCAGACAAACTCAGAGCATCCTAGAAAATCCTGAGACCAATTCTAGAACAGCCACCCATTCTGTCCCTATATTATGGATTATTCAGGGTTCCAGGCCTGAGATACTATACCTAGAAGTATGAACATTTCAGAGGACAGGCAACTAGGGAAAATGGCCTTCGAAAAAGGAGTGCATTTGGAAAAACAAACCAAATAAAGTAACAGAAAAAAAAAATTCAGGGAGGCAGAGGCAGGCAACTTTAGCTTTTTAGTGTGAGTGTTCACAGCAAGACAGTTGCTAGGCTGGCGTTTGACTAGGTCAGCCTTTCACAGACTCTCTGAGGTCTGCTGGGCTGCACACACAATCTGACCTGTGCTGAAAGGGCAAGGACTTCAGCTTCTATAATGGGGACAAATCACAAAAGAACATGTATTTCATGCAACAGAATGCACATACAACGCACAAAAAGAAGAGCATCCTGAAAACAAGGCCTCCAGGAAAACAGCAACAGGAATTTTTAGGCTTGAAAGAGAAGGTTCTGAACCCACAGGCTGCTGTGACTGTGGGTAGCAAGGTAAATGCTGGCTCTGTCCTGCAGCTCTTTTTAGGACACTGGGCTTTCTAGCTGGACTGCCGCTCAGCCTTGACTACCTGTAAAACTGTTCATTCATCCCCCTAAAGGTAGGATTTCTATCATTTGAGAATACAAAATAAAATATCTCCAGGTGTCCACAAGCCATTGATGCAATTAAATTTTTTAAAAGTTTTTCTAATCTTTTTTAAAAAATTTATTTATTTGATTGCACCGGGTCTTAGTTGTGGCAGGTGGGCTCCTTAGTTGCGCCTCCAGGGCTCCTTAGTTGCGGCACGCGGGCTCCTTAGTTGTGGCATGTGAACTCTCAGTTGCAGCGTGCACGTGGGGTCTGGTTTCCTGACCAGGGATTGAACCCAGGCCCCCTGCCTTGGGAGCGCGGAGTCTTATCCACTGCGCCACCAGGGAAGTACCAACAATTAAATATTTTTAAAGATATACAAATCTCCACTAGCATTCATAATAAGGCATTTTACCTTAAAATACATGCACACACACATAAAACAACAACAACGAAACTGCTCTATGCCTATCCAAAAGAAGCAGTTGAGACCCTGAGAGGGAAGAGTTAACGAATGGCCAGCACCTTAGGACACCTCTGCACTACACTGTTGTCATGTGACCACTTGTGACCTGCTTCAGGTCATTTGCCTGGAGAGAACAGCCTGACAAGATAAATCTGCTTCTGTGTCTGGGCCCCTCCCCTAACCATCTGTTCTCTTTAAGAAATACAGGCCTGTGGAAGTGCCTGTGGACCGCGGTGGATGTAACCCTAGGGAACATTGTAGGGGGCTGCCCTTGACAGTTATAGCCGCCCAAAGTCAACATTTGTCGAAAAAGAACACCAGCACTTATGTGTTCCTGTTTGGGCTTTTAATCCACAAAGGCTTTATGCCTTTTAATCACGTATTAAAACTTGACTACCTGTTAAAACCCTAGCCACATTTCCAGGTGGCAGATAACCACAGCACTGCCTCTGCCCCTGGTTTGATACAGGGTATACGGGATTGAAGAAGATAACCCATGGAGAGTCTTTTTGCCATCCGCCTCCAAGGAATTTTCTCTGCAATGTACTATAGAGTAGCTGTAGGTATTTTTATGACAGCAAAATTCTGTCATCACCAAGGAAAGTTGGGTAGAGCAACATGGCTGGAAGGTATTTGGGTACTATTTACTGATCAAACTCGGAGTCACTGGGAGGGCCAAAGACAGGTGCTATGCCTCAATCTTTCTTCTACTTATCGATTTAACAGACCAAAGGGCTTTAATGGAAATTCAGGGCCTAGAGTTTGATTAGAGGCACAATGATAATTAAGTGCAGGAACATAGCACATCTCTCTCTCTGAAAATTTCTCCCTGTGGAAGGTAGAGGAATTTGACCCAAGGGTTTCTGAAAGAGGAGAAGGCAGATTGCAGTGGATGGGCTCTTTACCCCTGATTATTCAGGCCAAATTCGCCCACCTCCTTAAAGGATACAATTTAGATACATTTTTTTTCATGCTCTTAATTAGATAAAGTGAGTGGAAAATCACTTCATTTATTCATTCATTCAACAAATATTTGTTAAGTGCCTAATTACCATATACCTGACACTAGGATGTAGCAGGGAACAAGACCCATTTTCTGCCTTCAACATGATTACTTCATTATAATTATGGTGACTTAACCTTAAGGGTGTCTTTGTAAAGGCATCAAAAAATAATCATCTGGTATCCTTTGAACTGTACAGTTTTAATTCCTATGAATACTAGTGAATTAATGTGAAACCCACCAAAAACAATTCCAAGCAAAAGTTTGGCAAACTTAAAACTGACCAAAATATTTTTATATATTTAAATAGCATGGAAGTACTTTAAAAAAAAAAAAAAGAACAATTGGAATGTTTTGCACATGAAATGGTTTATAACACTTAGAATCCTCTGCATACAATGCTGTATTTCTTAACAGTTTATTGTTAGGATTGTGTGTATGCATGCATTACGTGCAAAATGCACAGTATGTGGTGAGAGGAATGAGTATGCCTTGTAGAGTATGTACTTTGTACATGTTATATACAGTAAAGACAACTTACTTAGTCATATCAGCTCAGATCCAACTATGGAGTGAGAAATTAAAGACGTTAATTCAGGCAACAAAGTAGGGGCCTGATAAGCACATGAGAATTTTTAAGAGAAAATGTTTACTAATAACACTGCCCTTTTCTCATTTCCTAATATCCACTGACATTTCTTCTGTTACCCGTATGGCATGAGACAGGAAAATATAAGAAAAACTAGATGTTTTTAAACATACAATCATGGCTACTGGTGTAGAATTAGGTATGACTGTAGCTAAATTTTACATAAAAATCTACACTGCAACCCACAGAATGGGAGAAAATATTTGCAAATGAATCGACAGACAAGGGATTAATTTACAAAATATACAAACAGCTCATGATCAATATCATAAAACAAACCAATCAAATATCAAAAAAACCCAATCAAAAAATGGGCAAAAGATCTAAACAGACATTTCTTCAAAGAAGACATACAGATGGCCAAGAGGCACATGAAAAGATGCTCAACATCACTAATTATTAGAGAAATGCAAATCAAAAGTACAATGAGGTATCACCTCACAATGGTCAGAATGGTCATCATCAAAAAAGCTACAAACAATAAATGCTGGAGAGGGTGTGGAGAAATTGGAACCCTCTTGCACTGTTGGTGGGAATGGAAATTGATACAACCGTTATGCAGAACAGTATGGAGGTTCCTTAAAAAACTAAAAATAGAGCTACCATATGATCCAGCAATCCCACTTTTGGGCATATATCCAGAGGAAATCATAATTCGAAAAGATACATGCACCCCAATGTTCAATGCAGCACTATTCACAATAGCCAGGACATGGAAGCAACCTAAATGCCCATCGACAGAAGAATGGATAAAGAAGATGTGGTACATATATACAATGGAATATTACTCAGCCATAAAAAGAATGACATAATGCCATTTGTAGCAACATGGATGGACCTAGAGACTGTCATACTGAGTGAAGTAAGTCAGACAGAGAAAGACAAATACCATATGATATCACTTATATGTGGAATCTAAAAAAATGGTACAAATGAACTTATTTACAAAACAGAAATAGAGTCACAAATGTGAAAAACAAACTTGTGGTTATGGGGGAATGGGGAGAGGGATAAATTGGGAGATTGGGATTGACATATACACACTACTATATATAAAATAGATAACTAATAAGGACCTACTGTATAGCACAGGGAACTCTACTCAATGCTGTATAATGACCTATATGGGAAAAGAATCTAAAAAAGAGTGGATATATGTATATGTATAACTGATTCACTTTGCTGTGCTGCAGAAACTAACACAGCATTGTAAATCAATTACACTCCAATAAAAAAAATTTTTTTAAAAGTCTACATCGGTTTGTAGAGAGCACTCAGTGACATAGAAACACAAACCTTGAACACATTTCAGTGTGATGTCGTGTGGTGACATTGGCCACAGCTATTCTTTCATGAATGCAGTGCCTATTCTATGTCTGCCTGGGACAATGGAGAAAGAGGGAGTGCTGGGGTCACAGTGTCTGATTCTATTTCTGACACCAGCACTTACTTGCTAAGTGACCGTCAGCAAGTCATTTAAGCCTCCAGTCTTTTGCTCATCTGTCCAAAGGCATTAAGAAAAATTATTTTTTAACCCTTAATGTGTTAGGCAAATTTCCCCGATTATTGTTTATCATGGTTTGCCTTTCATTGCAAAACTTATTTAAAAAGAAATAGAAAATCCAGGCAAATATTGGACAAACTGAAATGGAGCAAAACTACTTAATATACCTAAAAGTGCCGAATAAAATGCAATTAAGTTATGCTGGTAATTGGTATGTGTTGAGTATCCTAAATCGCACTCTTTAACAAAGACACTTGGGCGAATCAGCCCAATGTCAAGAGCAAACGAAGGCACTGGTCCTGGATTCTCTCTGATACATTATACCCACCAAAAGCTTCCACAAGTAATTTTTTTCTTCTAAAGACATTTTTCATGACTCTGACAACATTCCCATGAAATGTGACATTATAACAAATAGGATTGCCATGTCTATGAGATTTATCTTCACTCTCCTCAATACCATCATTCCTTGAACTGTGTATCGCTTGCATGAAAAACGCAACCTCTTTTGTGCTCTGTGGTAGCTGGAAAGTTCATATGGTAAAAAGCTCTTCCTAGGGTGGATAAACTGTGAAATCCATTTTAAAATGAGGTTTTAATTACATTTCGCAATTCAGAGCCAACTTCTGGTTTTGGTGTAATTTAAACAAGGGTTTTTTTCTCTTGCAGCCATCTGTTCCTTTTCCTCAAGCCTACACTTATGTCATAATATTGAAAAGGTGACGTCATTCCCTCCTATGACGTCATTAAACATCTCTGTACGATAAAGACCCAAGAAGAGAGCTGAATCACGTGGGAGGAAGATGCCTGTTCAGATATAGATAATGAGAATATGTAAAATAAATACATTGCAATCTGAATTATTTTTCTATTGCTTTTCATTCCCAGTTACTCTCTACAGTTGAAAAGACTGTACCATAAAAGTAATGCTTTATCACAAAAAAATCCTCTAAAAAAGACAAAAGAATCTTTAAAATACCTACACATATGGGAATAAACTAGTATATTAATGTGAATGCACCATCTGAATTGATGGTTTTGAGTTTGTGTGAAACCAGAGTTCCTGGTAAATATTTAATTGAAGTAATAAATTATACTTTCTAGCCACAGACGATGTTTAGGCCGTATATTAAAAACTTACTTCATTCTATTCAGTTTCTATTTTTGACGTTAAAAAATAAATTAATTGAAATTCATCGATTAAGAATTTTTCAGATTTTGTAAGTTGCAACTGCCAGTTAATAGTATAGAAATATACGTGAATAGTGTCTTAAAATTATATTAACATTGGATTTATTAGGTTATAGTAATTTATATATTAACTTCTTTTAAACATTGTATTAGAAATATTTAAAAAATTATTTTAGGTTGTTACAGCAACAATTCTAGGTGCGTTTAAAAATTCTTTTAAGTAGTTGCTGAAGAACTCTCATAAAATTATAAAGAATCCCACATGACACTATCTGTACAAATACTCACTGGTTTTAAATTAAGAAATGCAGTGAAGAGGGAGACAGGATTTTTTTGGAGTTCTTTTGTGGTAAACAATTTTTATAATAATCAGTCATTGAAATTAAACATTGTTTTAAATAAATCAGTTATATGTAAGCATCTCCTTATTATCATATTTTTAAGTTAAAAAAAATTTTTTTAATTACTTGGTCAAGTTCATAAGTTTTGGCACTGAAGATAATTCTGTGCTTCTGTATGTGTCAGGCCCTGAACTAGTCCAGTCTCAAAATACAGCAACACTCACAGTGCTTACCCTTCAGGCCCTGGAATTCACAGACTGGAGTAGCTGATGAATTCCAACAAAGTCACTGCACAGTATAATGGGAAGTGCACTAGCCTGGGAGTTCCTGGAATTCCTGGGTTCTTGATCACTGAAAAGACCCAGGCTTTAGTTTCCTCATTTCTGCAATCATGTTAATATGCAGCATCAGTATTTCACCAGTTCATTATGAGTTTCAGAACCTGCCCTTTCCATGCTCGTGGTAGCATTTAATGATGCCAACATCTAATGAACTGCCCGTGGCGGGCCCTTGATTCTCCTTCTACACTTCTGTCACTATGGGGACCGTGTCCCATCGCTTACTCTTCCTTCTTGCCCTATTCTGGTCAATGACAGTATTATTCGCCCAGATGTTAGTCTAAAGTCCCCTCCCCTCTGCACCCCCATGTTAAAACCTGTCTACCACACTGAGACCTCCAAATACAGCCCCTCTGGTCCATTCCTCTGTTGTTCACTTAATTCAGGTCCTCATTGTCACCTGAACTACTGTAACTGTCTCCAAACAGGAACCACGCCCTTAGCTTTGCTCCCTAATCTAGCCTCCAAATTGCCATCATTTGGGTCTTTGCAAACACAAATCTGATTACATTCCCCCACCCTGACTTATTATCCTTCAGTGGTTCTGTGTCACCTTCAGCACAAAATCCAAACATCTTGGTCATCTGGTCCCCACCCATCTCTCCATCTCATCTCCCACCCTCTCTAGTGCATAGGCAGAATCTGGGCTAAAGCCACACTGCCCGTGACTTTGAGTAACCTGTGCTGAGTGTTCTTACATGCTTCTCACACAACCTAGTCCGTCTGGTGGAAATACCCTATTCTCTGATCTACTAGGCAGAGTCTTTCTTCAATATACCACTCATCAGAGATTTTCTTCTCTATGAAGCTTTTCCTGGGTGAGCCAAGCAGTGTCTGATATCTCCTTCTTTGTGTCAACCCAGTTCCTAGTAGTACTTTCTTAGACTTGGTAAGGTCTGAAAAGCCATTATTTGTTTCCATGTCTCTTTTCCCTAATAGACACTGATCTTCTTGAAGGATGAGACCCTGTATAATTTGTCTTTTTTTCCCCAGCTCATACTTCATAGTAAGTAGATGATCAACAATTTCTTATTAGATGGATGGGTGGGTGGGTGGATGGATGGATGGATAGATGCGTCTCCCCTCAGGCACTTTAGCTCTGATAAATTACAGCCTTATCTTCTAGAAAGGACAAGCTCTTTTACCTCTCAATAGGTGTTCTTCTGGATTATCCATCCCTCACCGGACACTTAAACCCCACCAACCTACATCTGAATAGTTTTCTTCAAGACTCAACTCAAAGGAGTCGCCTCTTTCATTATTCTTTCATAATACTTTGTATGTATTTGTACTATAAAAAGCTTTCAACACATTTAATTGTAATTATTAATTTAAATATCTATCTCCTTCCCTAGACTTTCAGTTCTTTGAGACAGCAGCTTAAATTTCTTATTCATAGGAGTATTCCCAGCACAAAGGCTAGCACGGGGTAGGTGATAGCACAAGACAGTAAATGTTTGCTGAATTAATTCATGAAGGTGTGCTTGAATGTATGAGATGAAATCATGTGTTTGCGAGTATTTTGAAACTGTAAAAACCCAAGACAAATGTTAGGTAATGTCATCCTCTTGATTACACCACGTGTTATATCCTTTCCTCTGCTTCTTAGTTCTTGCTTCCCAGAGAGCGCACAGATCCTTGTCTAAATTATCTCTTCACACAGACTTCCTTGTTCCCACTCAGACTGCATTTTGACATTAAACTACACCCCTCAGCTCTTGGATCAGATCTAGAATATAAAGAGGTTTGAAAAACAGAATCAACTGTCTTGCGTTTTAGTACTGGCCTTAAAACATGTATGTACGTGATAACCATATTCTGAAAATGAAGAGAGCCAAATGGCATCAGAGAACCATTTTCTTAGTTAATAGCAATATATTTGTCATAAATATAAGCCTGTTCCTTACATAGAGAGAATCTGTTTACTGGTGGAAGAGCAAAAGTGTCAAACATGCAACAGAAGAAATGATATAATATGAATAACAAGAACAAATACTTGATTCAAACATCTCATCTTCCTCTTGGGAAATCTCAGGATATTTTACAAATGACCTTGCAATCAACTTCATTCACCTGGAAGAAGGGACTTTCTCCAGTGTGAAATGCAGTAGCTCTTCTGCATCTCACAGTCACCTCACGGACTATTTAGGGCAAGAGGTGAAAGATATATACCTTAAAGGCTGGGGAAGACTGGAATAAGAAAGAATATAATTATTCATGGATATAGAATATGGAATGAGGAAAACTGGCTGCGGTTGACACCTTCGCTCTTATGAGAAGTGCTGTGAGATCACTGAGGGGCAGGACTTCCGTTTAATCCTCTTCTGACAGACGTCAAGCAGAGTACATTTTCCCCTGGTACCATTTTGACATCTGGGGTCAATCCTTTCTCCAAGTGAAAAAAAGTCACATGCATAAATGCAACTTCAGCAGCACCTTGACAGTCCCTGGAAGTCATCCAGCTGAATGTCAGTTTAATGTAGTTAAGTCACCTTGTTAGACATTCACGGTGCAAGGTGAGATGCTTTTGTGATGCGGTGTATTTCTCCATAGGTAAGAGCTGACGTAAGGAATGGAGCAGCTGAGGCGGGTGAATGCTGTCATCACAAAAGGGGCAGCAGGGTCTAAGAACATGGCTTCTGAAGATGAACGCAATTTGCATTTACTCACCACCTCCTCATTTGGGAAGTTGAGACTTACAAGCTTTTCTGAGACTTAGTTTCCTCATCTATAAAATGGGGATGATCGTACTTTTCTCATGTAGTTTTTGTAAGGATTAAATGAGATAGGGCTGTCTTTATTGCCTGAGGATTATTAAGTGTTTTATTTTCTTGCTTCACCTACTTCTCCATCCTACCGCCTCATTAATATCTAATACCAAACTCATTTTATTTTCGGGGCTGTCTTCTGAAAAGTATGTCTGATCATTGAGCTACTTTTTCCCATGGATTTTACACTATGTTTCCTCCTTCAATAGGGAGAATTTAAGTGCACTCATTTCTTTGTTGCCTTCACACTAATGTTCAGTTATCTAGGGTGTGTCACATCATCAAATGTCACTAATAATAATAATATTTATGTATGTACATACATATATATATGTATGTGCGTGTGTGTATATATGTATATTTATCCTGGCTTTTTTTTTTTTTAATCCTGGCTTTTTAATGACAGCAAATTTGTCTGCCTCCTTTTTAAACTGCATTCTCCTGATGGTCAAAATATCAGCTTAATTGCTTCTTTCCTGAAATCTTCCCGCCTACATATGACTGTGAAATTTTTAAGAGTGTTTTACAGAGGGACCATTTCCCTCAAAGACACACTCCTTTCTACGTGCTCTTCTACAGGGTAAGAATTCCCAGGGATTACATTTGAAACTAACATGTGTAGATGAATCCTACTGAACACGTTCGTCTTCCTCTAGAAAGTGATCTCTGCCTACGGTGCCCTTCTTCAGATAACATTTCCAGTACAGGCAGGATTTATATATAATTGACATCTGGAGATCTGGATGCCTACGTTCCCCATCCCTCTCTGAGATGAGGTTTCTGGAAGACCACATCCAGGAAGATCACTCAGGGCCTCGTGGGCCACTGTAAGGCCCTGGCTTTTTCTCGGAGGGAAATGGGGAGCTATTGGCATGTTGTGAGCAGAGGAGAGACCTGATCTGACTTAGGTGTGTAGATAGATTTTGGTTGCTGTATTGGAATAGACTGTAACAGAGCAAAGGTAGAGAAGTAGGGAGAGTACTTGGGAATCTATTGCAGGGATCCTGCAAGAGAAGATGGTGTTTTGGACCAGGAGGGTAGCAGGGGAGGTGGTGACATATTTGGATTCTGGTCCTATTTTGAAAGTCAAACCAGAAGTCTATCTTGATGGGCTAGATGTAGAGTGATTCAGAGGAAGAAAGAGGAGAAAGCGCCAAGATTTTTGGCCTGAGCACTGGATGGATGGAGTTGCCATCAACTTAGTTGGAGCAGATGGTTTGGGGCAGGACATGAGAGGTTTAGTTCAAGGCATGTTAAGCTTGCGTTGCCTATTAGACATCCAAGTAGAGATGGCAAGCAGACAATTAGGCGTGCAAGTCTGAACTTCAGGAGAGAGGACCTCATTATAGAAGACCCTTAACATATGCCATATGCTTAGTATTTTTAAGAGGCTTAGAGCAACATCAGGCTCCTAGTAAGAAAGTAAGCAATGGTCACAATTAATATAGTTCCTTCTCCTCCTCTGACCATATCATTAGAAATATCCAGAATAACTGTAATGGTCAAATCCTGTCTATTATATGTCGTTATGCTTTGAGCTACTGATTGAAGATCTCCACAAAGTAATCCTTTCTTACTTTTTTGGATAACTTCCATTTTTCAAGTGCAGTTTTTGAGGGTACTGCGGGGAGGGAACTACATTTCAAAATAAAAATTAAAAAACACGATGTGCACACAAAGTCAATGTAATTCTGGAAAATGTCCTTTGAGGATAAAATATGTAGCGGTGGGACTTCCCTAGTAGTGCAGTGGTTAAGAATCACCTGCCAATGCAGGGGACAGAGGTTCGATCCCTGGTCTGGGAAGATCCCGCATGCCGTGGAGCAACTAAGCCCGTGCACCACAACTACTGAGCCTGCGCTCTAGAGCCCATGAGCCACAACTACTGAGCCCACATGCTGCAACTACTGAAGCCTGCGCGCCCTAGAGCCCGTGCTCCGCAACAAGAGAAGCCACCGCAATGAGAAGCCCGTGCACCTCAATGAAGAGTAGCCCCCGCTCGCCACAACTAGAGAAAGCCCGTGCGCAGCAACGAAGACCCAACACAGACAAAAATAATAAAAAATTTTAGAAAAGGAAAAAAATACTAAACTTATCTCTTCCCCCTTATGTTATTTTAATTGTGTATATTTCATTTTTAAGCATGGTTCTTTGGGGAAAACAGAATATGTTTACTATAGTAAAACACATATTCTTTTAGCCTAGTAATTTTGGAAGCAAAAATGGTCTCCATGGTAAGAAGATAGAAAAGGAGTGGTATTAATAGAAGGTAGCACAGAGCTAATGTGCATTTTATAGCATAAAGGAAAGATTTTTTTAGCCTCCCTGCCTAAAACAACATCGTGAACTCTAAGTTACGCTAAATTGGTGAAGAGAATAAAAAGGAGCCAGCTACGATATGATGGCTCAGAGTGAAAGTCAAGAGCCAACTTCCCGGCAGCAGCCCAGGACAGCAGAATCCTCTCACACTCGGACACAGAGGCTTAATTGGTCCTCCTAGGGTTTGGAAGAGAGGCTTTGAAAATACTTCTGACCTCTCAGAAGCAGATTTATAGACATACAATAGTGCTTTAATCCTTGCATCCTGGCATTGCCAAAGTAATAGGATATCAGAATGGATAAAACCCTAATAAGACAAGGATTATCTGACGTTGCAACTTTTCTCCAAGCCCATTTTGGATCCCAAACAATCACTTCCTTCCTCTAGGTCCTTAACTCCCTTCACACAATGTTTAATGAGGTATATTTTTTCCTTCACATTTTCTCCATATTGCCTCCTGGTAGGACTTTTTTCCTTCTTTCTTTCCTATTTCTCTCTGTGCTTGAATCTCTATGATGGCATTTTGGGGGTTAATTTTAGACATCCTTTTTACTTGTTAGAGTCTCAACTTCTTGAGATAATCTACTCTTGTTCCAGACTCGACTCTTCTGTCTGGAGCCTGCACTCATCCTATACTTTTCTCCTTTTCCCATTCATTTACATAGTCTTACAAAGAGTGATATTTTTACTATGATCTCTAGTGAGAAGATAGCCATAAAATTATCATAAAATAATAAATTCTGTTTAAAAAATAAACACACCAGAACATAAATATCTGTAGGAGTATTGCCCCTCCTTTTTTTTTAAAAAAATTGCAATGATATTCACATATGCTTTGGAATTAATTTTAGAACAACTTTATGATCTTCACAAGAAAATCACCCTCTTACCTTACCTTGGCTTCCTGTTTTATCCAGATCAGTATTACTCACCTAATTCTCCAGTCCTGATGCCAAATTTCCTCTGATAGTTTCCACAGTTCACAGCAGTCCCACTAAGGATTTTCAAAGGAATACAGAGCATATCCTGAAGATAATTCTGAAAAAGAATTACAAAATTGGTTTGGAGATGGCAGCATAATTAAAATGTCTATAGTTCCCAAGTCCTTGAGATGGGAAAACTCCCTTTTGGATGGGAATTTTCCCTAATTTCTGGTAACAAATTGAACTATTTTATAGTCACATCATAAAAGCCAACTCAAAAGTTATTTTACTTGATTTCAACTACATTCCAGGACATAGTGTGCTTAAAACTTTGAATCTGTATATGTGAAAAATATGCTCTTGTTTTTTTGTTTGTTTTTGGCCACACCACGTGGCATGTGGGATCTTAGTTCCCCGACCAGGGATCAAATCTGCGTCCCTGCATTTGGAAGCTTGGAGTCTTAACCCCTGGGCCACCAGGGAAGTACCTGGAAAATATGCTCTTAAGAGTAACAATATGTCTGTCTTATTGTCTCTAGGACTCTCCTTGACAAGAGGGAACTACTGGAGTTTGCTCAACTTGGCTGTTACTTGGAATATGATCTCTTTGGAAGTGAACTTTTTCATTATCAATTCAACCCAGATATTGACATGCCCAATGATAATAAAAGAATTAAAAGGTAAACATGATGAAATCTCTCATGGTATTTCCTTTTACCATCTCTTTTGGATTTTCTTATCTGGGTGGGTATTAGCAAAGATTCAGAAAACAGTAAGCAGGCGGAACCAGGGGCTTGCAGAGAAAAATATATCGATGCTGTTTCAGGAAGGCAAATCTCTATATATTATTTTGAGGAGAAAATGAATCAGCCTAAGTAGGCAAAAGCTTCGCAAAGCCTTAGAAGTTCAGTGCAGATGGGCAGCTGATAAGAAATACAGACAATACTCAATCTCTGCTCTGACAATAAAAGAACAAAAGACATTTCCCTCTTTTTATTCTTAACGAAGTAAGCTGTTTCTTTCTCAGGTTGACCACACCTGAGGTCCTAACCTCCTATAATGAATTTTTGAAATGCTTTACTAAAAATATTCACTAAAGAGGTGACTGCAACCTACAGGCTATAAGTATAATGTCTAAAGGTCAAACATTATGTAAAATCCAACCTCTCAAAATTGTCCAATATTTTGGGGGTGAAAGCAAATAACTGTACAAGTCATTCTCAGCAACCAAGTGGAAAACTTCGGGAGTCAAGGCTGGATGCTACCTGGTTTGTCTTGGTTACATGGTGATATGAAGACTGAATGCACCAAGTTAGGGAATCTGGGAGGAGAAATAGATTTGGGATTGACAGGATGACTTTATCTTGGGAATATAGTGTTTCTATCTGGTGGGGCCCTGGGATAAGGGCTCAGGATGCTCAGGACAGAGACTTGGACATAAATCTAGACATTGTTGGCTTGCATGTGACAGTTGGAAGCACGGGAATGAATGAGATCACTCAGAGAAGAGAATGAGTACAGAGCCCTGGTGACCACCAACATTTAAGGGATGAACTCAGGAACAGACCCTCAGAGACAGGTTGAGAAATTTTCAAAGCGTTAAGAATATCAGGGAAATGCATTGTTATGAAAGTTGTTGGAGAAGAATACTTAAAGCAGAAGGGCTTGAACACTTGCAATAGGTGGCAGATATCAAGTGAGATAAAGACTGAAAAGTATCCATTGGATTTCACAATCAGGAAGTTTTTGTGTTTTTTTTAAATTTTATTTTTGGCTGCGTTGGGTCTTTGTTGCTGCACACGGGCTTTCTCTAGTTGCGGCGAGCGGGGGCTACTCTTAATTGCGGTGTGTGGGCTTCTCATTGCAGTGGTTTCTCTTGTTGCGGAGCTCAGGCTCTAGGCACGCAGGCTCAGTAGTTGTGGCTCGCGGGCTCTAGAGCACAGGCTCAGTAGTTGTGGCACACGGGCTTAGTTGCTTGGTGGCATGTGGGATCTTCCCAGACCAGGGCTTGAACCCGTGTCCCCTGCATTGGCAGATGGATTCTTAACCACTGCGCCACCAGGGAAGCCCAGGAAGTTTTTATTTCAGTCAATAAGTGCAGTCTTGGCAGAAAAGGCTTGAGGAACAAGTAGAAGGTGACGAAGAGGACAGAGGCTACTCTTTCAAGAAGCTTGATAGTAAAGGGAAGCAGGGCTGGAGGGCTGGAGCTAGAAGTGCAGACAAGACCAAAGGAAGGTTTTGTTAGGAGACAGAGAGAATGAATCCAGGGAAGTGATGCCTGATCTACAGGGTTATTATAGAATTTATATGAAATAAATATGCAGTTTTTAGCTGAGTATCTGGGGTAGACTATGGAAGTGGTCAGTCAATGTTAACCTAAAAAAAATCTGGACAGGTAAGAGATACAGAGGAAGGCTCCTAAGGAGACAAAGAGATGGAATCTGGGCAGCAAATAGGAAGTTGGTTGAAAGGAAGTATACTTTCTCCATGGAAATGAGTGCAGGTGAGGCAGGTAATGGAGTGAGTGCGGAACAGTGTTTTGGTGAGAGGAACAGGAAACTGAGGACAGATGGTCCCGTATGATCTCTAGGGCGCCTGTGAAGGAGACATGGTCATCTCCTGAGAAGGAAGGAATGGATTCAGGGCAGGACCTTGTAGAGGAGGATGAAGGCTGGGAGTGGATGGTGAATGAATGAGAGAGACACTGTTGTGTGGAAGACCCAGTGGAGGCCAGACATCATGACTGCATGACTGTCTATCGGCACCAATGTGCATGATTTGGTGAGTAGTTTCCTAAAAAATGTTTTGTTTTGGTAGTAGGACCAAAGAAGTTTTGTGAGTAGAAGTAGAAGATGGAGACAGAGAGCTTGAGGGTTGGGATTCTGTCTGAAAAACGTGGTTGATATTGGGGGGACCACAGAGGGGTTGAGATGAGGGTCACGAGGTCCAAGCTGGAGGGAAGAAAGTGTAGAGAGAGATGGAGAGATGTCCAGGAATAACATAGCAGGGGCAAATCCCTGGATGCTTGAAGCAAGTGGGTGAATACAGATAGTGGAAGAAGGTGAGTGAAAAAGTAGAAGGATGGAACTCTTGGTCAGAGTGGGAAAAGGAAGGTTGAGTGGAACTGGTTCTCCATGATGACAAGGAGCAGAACAGGGTCCTGACTGTAGAAAACTGGTTGGAATGGGAGTAAGCCAAACTGGAACGGAGAAGTGATGTCCAGAAACTGTGAGGCTCAAGTAGCAGGAGTTGAACACATGTACATTGGGTTTGAGGGGGAGGTCTTGAGCCAGTGGCCACAGTTGAGACAGCCTTAGGGTCTTTCCCCCGGGAAGTCGATCTTTACATGTTCGCCTTCTACTGTCCCTGTGTCCTGGCACACCTCCTTGATGAGCTTATTAACAGTAAAATAGGCTTCAAGTTTAATATCATCAGAGAGAGTTGATTGATGTTACAGTAGTTTTGTATATAAATATGGAGACGCTCAGCTCTACATGAGCAAACTGCTTTGACTGTTCTGACCAGAATCGCTAGGGCATTTTTTTTTTTTTCCTACTACTCAAACCAGTTCTTTGATAAACAGATTTATTGGTTGGTTTGTTTGTTTTGTTTTATGATTTTAATTTCCTTGCCCAGGAGTACCATTCAATACAGGCAAACAGGTTTCCTAAGAGCCCTACTAGCTTGGACCATACTCAGACGTGAATATTCTCTGGAATTTAAAATGGGGTGCTGTATAGACCTTTTTCATCTTTCATGACCTCAAAACCATGATTTCCTGATGAATGCCCTCAACATACATTTTACAATTCATCTTGGAAATAGGAAGTTTGCTCCCAGGACCTACTTTGTTTCTCTAAGCCCGTATATGGCAGTGAGCCGTATCTTCTCCACCCCTGTGCTTTCCATGACACTCCTAGACCTGGAATAAAAGAGGGAATCTGCAGAGGGAGGTCTATGGAGATATGAGCTTTCATTGAGCTAAATGTAAACATTCTAGATGTATGGAAATACATCAAAAAGTATATATATATGTGTGCATGTGTGTATATCTATGTATCTGTGTATGTATGCATCCTTAATCTCTGTAAATTAAAGCCATGCATTAAGTCCCTGGACTCAAGTACAGCTCATGGTAATTACTAAATGAATTTTGGGTTGTGTGTGTATCCCCTTGTCCCTACCTCCTGGGCACCTGATTTTCGTCATTCATCAGCAGTCCTTCTCTGAGTGAGCCTCAGTAAAGCTTTGAAGTGCAAGAACAGAGAAGCACGTTTCTGCCTACCTCTGGTTTTCAGCACCAGAAATTCTGTGTCTAACACCTGTTTTCAATCTTCTGCTCCATTTCTCAATCTTATTATATCTCTGCCTTTTCACACTTTGTAGTCTCTCTCTAATATTTGTTTGCAAAACACTAACTCATTTGTATTTCTATAATTACTGTGATTTTTTGTCTTCTCATCTGTAGTGGTTCCTTCCTTCTGGCGGTCTCTCTCTAAATACTGTTCTTCCACACAATGGCGCAGCATGTGAGACGATCTCTTATTTTAGGAGTGACCAGGCAGTTTTCTTGATAGTCAGGATATAATTATGTTTCTAGAGCCGGAACATTCTTTCTCATGAGATAACTAGTCTCCAGATTCTTGACTTAATGAGCTCTAAGGGTTCCCATTTTGAAATGAGTATCTTTCCTCACTACTGCACCATTCAGTGACCTTGTGCTTCAGGATATGACACAGGCCTCTTACAGGAATTTGTTTACACAAATGTGCCTCTGCAGTAATAAGATGTCTCTTTTTCTCAGACAAGGAAAAGAGACAAAAATGTTGAGAAAGGCTCAGAAAATATACAGGGGAAAGTGTACCCTAAAATTTCCTGTAAGGTGATACTCCTTTTCAGTTGCGGATCAAGGTTTGTCACACTAAGTTTCAGCACTGTGCATGCATCTGTCAAATCTTTCTCTTTTTTCATAAATGATCATATAACTGCCTTAAATAATTCCCTTAAAGAGAGTTCGTTCCAAATGTAACTTCAGATCAGGACTTTTGGACATTATACAAATTTTAAAGAGGCAGATAATGTCCTACCCCTATATAAGGGTAGGTAGGGATATAGGGAATTCAGAGGTAGGGGATTAAGAGGTATAAACTATTATGTATGAAATAAGCTACAAGGATATATTGTACGACATAGGGAATATAGGCAATATTTTATAATAACTATAAATGGAGTATAACCTTTAAAACTTGTGAATCACTATACTGTACATCTGTAACATATACTATTGTACATCAACTATACTTCAATAAAAATAAAGAAAGGGGCTTCCCTGGTGGCGCAGTGATTGAGAATCTGCCTGCCCATGCAGGGGACACGGGTTCGAGCCCTGGTCTGGGAAGATCCCACATGCCGCGGAGCAACTGGGCCCGTGAGCCACAACTACTGAGCCTGCGCGTCTGGAGCCTGTGCTCCGCAACAAGAGAGGCCGCGATAGTGAGAGGCCCGCGCACCGCGATGAAGAGTGGCCCCCGCTTGCCGCAACTAGAGAAAGCCCTCACACAGAAACGAAGACCTAACACAGCCAAAAATAAATAAATAAATAAATAAATAAATAAATAAATAAATAAAAACAAAAACACCAAAAAAATAAAGAAAGAAAGAAAGAAAGAAAGAAAGAAAGAAAGAAGCAAATAATGATGGTGGCAGAGCTAGCATTCTAAGTACTCTTAAGACACACGTGAGGTACGTGTGAGGTGAATGCAGATTTCTAGACAGAACACCCAGGATGGCTCTTTTCTGGCATTCCTTTGGCCTGCAAACACCAGATCTAATCTTTAAGCATAATTTCTTTCAAAATGTATGTTCTCAGAGGGCAAGGCTTTGTGCTCGAGTTTTCTGATGTGGTGGCCCACAGTTTGCTTGCCCTAGTAGTTATTAAGTATGACTCATGCACTAGAATGCCGAGAAATGCTATTGAAACCAAAAAGATACCTTTCAGATAATTAGCCCTTGGCGGAAGGCGCTGCCCATCCATCTAGATCCATTTGGAAATCTAGGGATCGACAGGACAAGACAGAAAATGCCAGAGGACGGCCACGGTCTCCAAGCTGCACCTCCTGCCATCAGAGACCCATGGAAGTCACGGCAGACACTGCCCAGGGTCCAGACCTGTGCAGATGCTGGCTGTCAGGAGGTGACCGGCTCGCATTACAGATGACAGCACTTAACAAAGCCAAGAGGATGAGATGTTGAGACAATAGGCGGGAAGCCATTCTGTAGTCAACTGACTATAAATTTAAAGGAACAGCTCATTATTTAGAGCAATCTTAATGAAATGGAAGGAAGAAAGAGTAAATTTTTATTGGCCAATTTAATCCAATGCTCCCAGACTACTACTAAGTCAGAATTCCCACCGGCTTCAAAAGGACTAGTGCAGAGGGACCGTAACTGACCTTTTAAAAATGACTAGCGTCTAAAATATGACACAAATGAACCTATCTACGAAACGGAAACAGACTCACAGACATAGAGGACAGACTTGTGGTTGCCAAGGGGGTGCAGGGTGGGGGAGGGAAGGATTGGGAGTTTGGGGTGAGCAGATGCAAACTATTATGTATAGGATGGATAAACAACAAGGTCCTACTGTACTATATTCAATACCCTGTGATAAACCATAATGGAAAAGAATATGAAAAAGAATATATATATGTATAATGGGGTCACTTTGCTGTACAGCAGAAATTAACACAACATTGTAAACCAACTAGACTTCAATAAAATCAATTTTAAAAAATAACTATCAAGCTCATCATATGCCCTTCATTTTCAAACCAACTGATTTTACTCTCAGAATGTTTTACTTGTACAAAGATTCCTTTTGTTTCCCTATTTTAATCACGAACAGTCATTGATTTTATTTGCCAGGAGAAAAAGGAGAGACAGAGAGAATGAAATCTGAAAAATGGGTCGACTAAGCGAGGCATTTTAGAATGGAGAGCTGGGTACAATTCCAGAATAAAGTTATTTAATAAAATGCTTAAGTGGCCATTTATTCAAACTGACACATCCTATTAGAAGCTGTCTTTAATGCAGGACTGCCAGGCATCGTCATAAATATCACCAGCTACGGATTTCTGTGAGCAGGGAATAAGGATCATGTTCCTACTAGGACGCGGTAATAGCTTTATCATCACCACACAATATTTATTAAGGGTCTCCCAGGACACGTGCCGCAAGGGAAGACGGTATCTTTATGATAACACAATAGGTTTATGAGGAAAAAGTTTAAAGCACCCTGAAAATTGTAAACGTGAGACCGATACCATATAATGAGTTAACATTTTTTCACAGGGTACGTCTTCTGGTGGATGAGGGCTATGAAGATCGAATTCTGATGGCCCATGACATACATACGAAGCATCGGCTGACGAAATACGGAGGTCACGGCTATTCTCATATACTTACCAACATTGTTCCTAAAATGTTGTCTAGAGGTATAACTGAGGCTGCACTTGATAAGATACTGATAGAGAACCCCAAGCAATGGCTAACTTTCAAATAGGATGGTTGTTCTGAATTCATACCTTGAGTATAAAGCTTGCAGGGAACAGACAGTGATTTCAAACCCACTGTGCGATATTAATCAGAGCTACATTGGACTAATGACAGAGCATTTCTTTTTATGAGAATTAGAAGACTTTTGCCTTCCCAGAAACTGGCTATTACATCTGTACCTTTAGGGAGTTACTGAGCCTAATTAAGCCCTATTGTTTTTCCTTAACAAAATAAAGACAAAAGTACCCATATCCAAACAATGATTTACAGTCTATGTCCCCTTAGTGGAGTTTTGCTTCATTTTGTTTTGTTTTCTTAATCTATCACCAGCACTCCATGAAAAAATTTAAAGTGTTTCTAGTTAAATTACCCCTTTCTGGAGCAATCTAATGTTTCTTGTAATAATGATAATTCTACTAATTATCCTGCTGTTCTTTAATTAATGCTTAATGAATAATATGACACTTCAAAATAGCTTCTGCGGCAAGGGAAGTTAAATTTTGAGACTTTTTTTTCAAAGGATACTGTAATATAATTACCAATTCACAATGGTAAAAATATTGTGGAAGGTTAATTATATGCTGTTCACCTATCTATATATATACTGATAATAAATCAGTTTTGTTGCCTGTGGCTTTCTGGTATCCAGCTTTCCTATAAATTTTGTTGTGTTTTGAAAAATTGGTAGAAGGGGACATGAACACATAACATAGTAGTCAAGTATAAAAATTCAGTCATAAAAGTCAAAATATATTACATAATATAGTTTAATGAATCATTACATTTATAATAACAAAGGCCACAATTTAATTAATTAATAATATAGAATGCAAAAAAAAAAAAAAGAGAAGTGTTTGCCTTATAAATATTCCCTTTATTTCCTTTATCTTTTATTTGTCTTTCCTTGGGCCTGAACAGAGAAAATAATGCTTACTTATCCGAAGAAAATGTCAGATCTATTAGAAATGACAGTCTGATTCTAGAGCCAACCCTTTAAAAGATACCCAGCCCTGATGTTTTGTGTAAATAAAGCCTTTTAAAAACTCTTAGTTGATGTGTTCTGCTGTTTATAAACTAATCTTTTGGTTGAATCCTTTACTATGACTTGTTACCTAAAAAGAAAAAATCTCCAAACCCTTAACGGCTAATTCCTCTTTGATTAATACATATGGTTAAATGGAAATAAAATCCACTGCAATTCCTTTATGAGTTATCTTACATATTAGAAAGGCCAAATAGAATTAGTCATTGTTCTTGATCAATGGGCTTACATGTTTTTAATCATATAAATCATGAGAGTTACTCAGACCAAGGCATTTAAACCAAGCAAACAGCACATTCAGATGGGAACACCAGGCATAACTCTTTTGGAAAGTTGAGGTTGGCTAAATAAAAGATATTTCTGTGGATCAATGATGATCAAGCTTTCTGTGTATTAGAACAGAAAGTATCCAAGAGGAATGAGCCAAACAGAACAAACTAATTCCTTTAAATGAAAAAATGCAAATGTCCTTCGCCAGTAAAACAGGCAGATTTTTCAATCTGTTTTTGAAATCTACTTCTCAAAGAGTCTTCAAAGGCACCTGAGAGTGGAACAGATTTTTCATTGTAATAGTGGAAGTTGTCTGATAGTTAGGATGTATCAACATGCATTTTAAATCTTTTTCTTAGACTAAAGAGATGGCTTTTGGCAGTGTACTTTAACCAGAGAGGAAGGATTTGCACTACTCTCAAAATCTACTTTACTGTCAGCTTCAGTCCACCTGAGAAAAAAGAAAAAAATCGCTCATTCAAATGCATATAATTCATAAACACTGCAAAGGACAGCTACTTCGTCTCTGCAGTCCTAACAGTAACAGTTGGCCACAGAATGCAGTGAAAGTATTGATTGGCATATGGTAACAAAGAAGCCACAGACCTAATTTACAGACACATGATTTCTGGGGCATTTTAACCTAATAAAATTTAACTTTCTGGATAACTCTTAGAAGTCGTCTAAACTATTTTGCTACTCCATATATTTCTGTCTTCCAAAATATATTTCAATCCAAAATAAGTCAAATAACTTATGCACGTTTGTGTGTGTGCCTACACGTACATTTCTTTAAATTTTGGGGGCTATACAGCCATTGTGCCTACGGTCTGAAGCCATATATATATTTCATCTAACATATATATATGTACACATACATATATATATGTAGCAGGTATTTGTATAAAATATATACACTTTCTTGTCGTATTGGTTATATGTGAAATCGTTCCTTTTGAAATAACCTCAGGCCATGACTTGTAGTAACTATTTGAAGGCCTTACTTAGTGTCCCCTTGGTGACGCATGCACCAGTGCAAATTAAACCTATATGCATTGGCTTATGAATAATCTTTTGTTCCAAAGAAGGCAAAAGCCTCAGTCTGATTTAACACCAAAGAATAAATTTCTCTGACTTTCCAAGTAAACCTAAATGCATTCAATTGACAAACCGGACACAGGGGGATTCTCTAAATACCACACGTAATTACACATTTACACACTTAGAGAGTAATCCTATGATACAAATTCAATCTCTACTTTTAAAGACTTATCACCCGAAAAGAGAGGAAAGAAGATTCCTAAGAAAAAGAATGTGAAACATGATCATAGGCTTGGGAATTCCCTCAAATCCAGAAAATTCCAGGTTAAGGCTTAAAGTTGAATCATTCCCAGGTCTAGCTCTAAAGTTAACAGGAGTACAAGGCAAACAATTTCTTTGGGGACAAGCAGGATTATGTCAATGAGACCTCCTCCTGCAGGGTAAAAATCATTCTTCCCCACACTATGAATGGACCCCGAGTAGCCTAATAAGCAGGTAAACTCACAAGAACCAAAGCTGACGTATGGATAAAAGCAGCGAGATCACAGTACACCAAAGGATCATATATATTGAAGAAATAATTCAGTGTCTTAGATTTTTCTATAAAAATTTGTGATCTATATAGGACTTCATTCACACAGACACCAACAATTAAGGAGTATTTGCTTTGGCGGTAGTGGATCAACATCTGCTTATCTTGCTTTTAATATTTTTTTTTTTACATAATGTTTCTGAGTATACAGATGTGAGTCAGGTAGCATTTGAATTCCCCCACATACACACAGCTGAGGTGCCCCGCATCTGGCATCCCCTGGGGTCCTCGATTCACTGACGTTAGCCATACGAATCCAGTGTCCAAACTCAGAGTAATAAGCTTAGTTTTTGCATGATCAGTCAGCATAGATAATAAATCCAGAAAATGTGCTGTATTTGTTGTTGTTTCCTCCGTGGGCTTTCCCACCATCTAATTTGATGTAGACTTCGTCTCCTGGTTCCAAATGAAGAACCACACTATTGCTCGCATAGTCGTAATTCTGATCAGCGTCTTGGGCGATCGCGCTAGCACGCACCTGCGTGAAACAGACAAGAATTAGAATTTGTAAGAGAGAATTCTCAGGCTTTCTTTTCTTTTTTTCTTTTTTTTTTTTTTTGCCATTCACACAGCATCATAAGCTGACTGGCTTGCCATGGCACTGAATTTAGCACAACCAAGTCCACCTTGGCCTTGGGGCTTTATGAGGATATCTTTGTAACAGTTTCAACTATGTTATTGGAAAGGAGAATATAGTGCTTTCATGAAGGTGATTCTAAGTCTTTGTTTTTCTTTTTACTATATGTTGTAAACAATGCATACCACTCTATTCTCTTCCTAAATCATGCCTTTTTCTAATTCCTTGTAACTCTGTGCCCAATCACTTCTTGAAATGGTCATTTTTTGCATTTTAATTTAAGCCAAGCAGCAATGTCCTAACCAGCTGTTTGAGTACAGAAGTTCAATCCAAACTTCTGTTGGTCCCCATGATTATTAGAAAATTGAGATCCACGGTACGTACAGGCTCAGAGAAATCCCACTCCTGTAACTCCACTATACAGGAAGAAAAGAAAAAAAAAAAAAAACCTTTTGATTTTGGGCTTTCAAAATCTAATTCAAGGAAAAGCCCCTGTACCCGAAGCTTAACTCATTGAAACATCGTTGGTTTAAAAGTCTTCAGAGTTCTTTTTTCTATTTGTGTCTTTTTATCACTTAATTGTGATGTGTGTACGTAAATAAGCTATTTAATTTCAACACATCTAAAAGTTATAGAAGGAACTACATTTCTATAAATTTGAAGTCTCTAAAATTTCTAAATTTTTTTGAATGATCTCATTGAATACCCTTTTATATTGAGGTGATTCTAAATGTGTGGTTTGCTTTGAGGATGGAGATTTGCTTCTAATCCTATCAGGTTGAGCCTGTGATCTCATTAGTGAGCTGACAGACATTTGCAAACAGTCCAGTTGCCCATCATATCAAGTAATATGGACATTCTGTCACATCCTCAACTCCAATTAGGCTTCATATCCGTTTAGCTGTATTTTGATTCTGACTTGGAAAAAAATTTTTCAATAGGCAGACTTGTACTTGATTTATTTCAGTAAAACATCTACTTTGTGGCTTGTTTCTGTTCCACTGTAATGATATTTCTCCGAATAACGCAGCAAGTGATTTAGTGGTTTTGTAAACCTGCACTATGTAATAATGCATGACTTGGGGTGCAATATGTGGGATTTTATCACTTGGCAAAATGAGAGAAATGAGACATAAGTCAAGAATTTCCATGCCTTTCTTTCAAAATTTAAATGATTGGTTTTCAAATTAAATTTTCATGTGGTATGTTCTCACATTAATGCTGAAATGTTAAAAAAGGAGAAGACTCTTTGACACTGCTGAACTTGTAAAGTAATTTGAGTAGTATTTTAAAAATTTATTTCTGGATATCATATAGCAAAAGGAGAAAAGGGCTTAAAAGATTCAGAATTGCTTAACATTGTGCTGACACTAATAAAATGAAAGCAAAATATAATTATGCTCACAAGCACTGACTTAAATGTATACACCAATTTAGTGAGGTGATCTGTTTTGACCATTAAGTAATAATACAATTTAATGTCATAATATTTCCTAGGAATTAATCACTAGTTTATAGGAGTTGGATGCTTTGATTCATTAATTTCATCTAGTCATTAGTTCCCAGGGAAAAAAAATCTACAAGGAGAATAGTACTCTTAGGACCTGATTTTTTTTTAATGTGTGGATTTTTAATGGGTGAGAAAAATTAAAATATAAAATACTAATTAGCTATGTTAGTAATATATTAATTATCAATCTATGATATACTTCTCACCTATGATTAATAACCAAGCACACATTTTTATTTAGTGCTTTAGGTATTTAGTATTAAGTTCTATGGGTATTATGCTTTAACATTGTTTTCTACATGAGGGCATTTGGGAACTGGGATTCATTAAAATCACTTGATTTATATATATATATATATAATGCAATTTTTATTCCATGGGATATAACCACAAGCCCACAAAATTGTTACCATTTTTATTCAGTAGGTGTTACCACAAAAACCTGCAAATGCATTATTATGATCCCACAGACTGGAAGGTTACCCTTATTATGGTTTTCACTTCCTTTGTTGGATAAAGCCAGTGTGATTGCTTTTTAATGAAAGGGACTCTCTAAGATTTTAACCATAAGACTCTCCCAATTAAATACCTGCCATACTCCAGTGTACTTTGCGTGATTTTCGTATGTCTGCTCACCTGATCATACTCTAAAGGTATAATGGGACTTGAAATTTCAAGCTGTAGTATCCAGCCCAGTAACTTCCAACAATTCTTCCTTTAAGCCATCAGACTATTGAGGAAAGTAATGCATCCACCCTGGAGGCTATTTTCAGGTTGCTAAATGTACACCGATTTCAGCATTTTCTCTGACGATATGATGCATCCTTTCCTTAGCCCGATATACCCATTTCTACCTAAATGTACTCTAATATCTTTCCATCTTATAAGTTAACTATTTAGATTCTGCTGATCTTTAGTGCACGTCTCACAGCCCCTAAAAAGATAATTCATTTGGCATTTTATTAATCTTGCTACTCAATGAATGACAGCCCACAGACTGTCTGGTTTCCAATATACCTCATGTTCACGGGTGCCACAACTAATGGATTCTTAGAGTAAAAACTAGTCTTTAATTATTGTATGGTTCTAACCTTCAGCCAGTTTTAGTTTTTATTGGAGTGGCTTATTAGCGTGGTGTTACAGTGATTGGATTCAAATAGCAATATTTTTTATTCAGGTTTCCTGCTAAATGTATACAAACATTTAAAAAAATATTTCCAGTCTCTACGGAAAGTTATTTGAGTCCAACTTTTGCCTTTAACATGCACCGTCATGGGCTTTTTAGACATGGTAAGATTAAATTTAGGTTGATGGTTTTATGGGGAAGATGAGAAGCGTGGTCCTTTTAGTGCTGTGTTTGTGAGGATGTCATAGGTCATGCTGCCTTATTAGCATTATCTTATTAGGGAGGCTTTATCATTAGAGACAATATTTATGGTAACATTTGCTAATTTAATTAATCGCTACTGATGCTCTCATAATTTCATTTTCATTGTACTTCTGTGGAATCATAAACAAAAGGTTAAGTGGCGTGTCAGGTTAATTTACTGGCCTTTGATGTTTCCATCTGTGATCCTGCATTCAAACACAAAGCATACATAAAATGGTTCTCATATGGTTATGGTCCAGAGGCATTCCTCTATCCTAGAGCGAACTGCATTTTTAGTTTAATTTCTTTGTGCTTCTCAAATCCACTTAATCCATAGAACATTACGCTGACATGGATCTCTGAGTTTCTGTTTTATGAAAACAAATTAGGTCGGCTCAGAGGGGGGAACGGCCTGCCATCTAAGAAGTGATCAGACAAGAGCAAAACTGAAAATCCAGGATGAACTCTTTCTTTAACGTTAATTAAAAAAGGATTTTTAAAGATTTCTCATTTGCAACGCCTGCAGACCAGACTTTACAAAACAGTTCTATTCTAGATATAGAATTCCTTAACAGTAATATTGTAAAAACCATTTTGCAAAACAGTCCGTGCTGAACTCGAAAATATATTGTTTGCTACTATATTTGTTTTTCTGAATAACTTGTTGCTCCCCTTTTGTAGAAGTAGCAGCTTAATAATGCCAATGAAAAGCATTATACATTTTAAGGTCAGCTGTTGTGCCTTTTTTTTTTTTTCCTCCTCCCCCCACCCCATCCTCATAGAATGTGCATGCTAGGATGGTACAAAGAAGCATGCTACACTCCAAACAATGAAATAATTTAAAAAACAAAATGCACGTAGAACACATATATGGAATGGTTTTCTTGGAATCTTTACCTGGGCCTCAGCATCAACATTTAAACTAATTTAAATGTACTGTTCCCTAGCTTTTCATGCAGTTGCAATTTCCAGATACTTAAAGAAGTGTGTTTTGATACATTGATAAAACTTGGATCTTATTCTATTTGAATTAATCCCTCTAAAAACAATCTCTCCAGCCTGATAGTATTTGCCAGACCTAACCTTTGAGTCAGAAGACAGCCAATTTGTAAATAAATGGGTGTCTCATCACTGCCTGCTGAGAGGTTGTTCACAAGTCATTTTGTTAGGGTGACACAATAGCTCTATTTTGGTACAATGTGTCATGGCCTTTTTAGCCATTTACCTATAACTATCCCACTGCTCTGTGAATAATTTTTATTTATCTTAATATTAGTTTCGTGCATAATAACTAATAATAAACAACCCTGTCAGTGCCTCCTGGTGGCCATTTTTCCTCTTTTTGTTCTATGCGACCTTAGGGTCCCTTAAGCTATTTACTTCTGAATTCCTTTAGAAGTGAGGGGTGGTAGGAAGGGGGAGGGACAGGATATTTTGTCCTCGTCTTATACGTTTAGGGTATTTGTCTTTCACTTTGGAAGAATTCTGACACTGTGAATTAGGACTTTGGAATAAATTCTGCTTTAATGTTGCTTAATAGAAACCTGGGTTATAGCTAGAAAGGTCTGAATTCAAGGGAGAAGTGACCTGAAGCCGGAGAGCCCTTGTAAAATCACAACTGGCCACGGCAGGGTAGGGGGGCCACTCCCTGGACCACCCAATAAGCAAAGTTGAAGCCCAAGCATTCAACCCAGACTGCAGGCTGCAAGGTCTCCCCCAGCGGCTGCTGATTCAGCGCTTGCAGAGGGTCTGATTACACTTTGAGGTAATTACAAAAATTATTCTCCTCCCCCGATGAAGAGATGGGACACGCTTTGGTTTTGCAATGACCGCGAATTTCTCAAGCAAACGGGGAAGTGGCCCCAAGCATAACACTGCAGACCAGTGGCCCTTGTGGCAGCGCCGATCGTCTCGGCTCAGGAGAGCAGGTCCTCTGGCCGAGGGCTGATCTGAGGCTATTCCACAGTCAAGGCCAAGGCCACTGCCGCCTGTGAGCAAAAGGCTCGGTTGGAAAGACCCTCACGCAGGCGCCCTGGGGCTCGCTGGCAGTGAGGCCCAGAGCCCCGGGGCTGGGCTCCTCCGCCCGGCCTCCCGACCACCTGCCTGTGCGCCCTCCTCCTCCAGCCAGTGGAGTTTGGGTTCTGTGTCTGCGAGCGTGCTTTATGACACAAACCCAGAGTCTCAACTTTTCCTTTTGTTAGCAGCACTCATTACCTCTCCCCCTTCTTCAGCTGAAATCTAAAGCAGAGTTTTGGCATCTCGAATCTGACTATCTGTGAGTTCCCCGGGTCTGGGACGCCGCAGGGACCTTGCGACCGCCGGCCCCGTGGTTCTGCCTCGGCCTTGGACGCGCCCGGCTCGGACTCACTCCTTCGCGCCCCTCCCTTCTCCCTTGGGCCCCGGTCTTTCTCCCCCGGGTTTGTCACCGTGGCATGCCCACTCCTGGCTCCCCCAGCCCTCCCGTCCCCGCCAGGACCTGACAGTGACCCCGCACGGCTGAGGACCCCGCAGCCGGGGGGTCGCTCGCTGCTCCGGGACTCCCCGCGGTGCACAAACTGTCCCGGGGACCGAATCCCGGCTTCCACCCCTCGAGGGTCGCGCGCACCAAGTGCAGGTCCTGGGCTCGGGAACCACCCTCTCCAGGCCGCCGGGCGCTCTTTGGCGTGCGACCCCAGCCTTCCCGGAGTGGAACGGCGTTGCCCCTGGCTCTCGGCTCCCGGGAGCGCGGCTGCCGCGCCCTTCCTCCGCGGGCTCCCACGCCCATGCCCGGGGTCCCCTCCCGCTCGCCGGCACCTTCCCGCGCTCCCTCCCCGCCCTCCCCGCCGCCCGCCCGCGCTCACCTGGTTGTTTTTGCAGAGATCGGCCCACATGCTGGTACCATCCCCTCCGCGCATCAGGACGTGGTAGGTGAAGAAGTAGATGCCCGGGATGGAGCAGGTGAACTTGCCCGTGGTGGGATCGTAGTGGTTACCGAGGTTGGTGACCACGTCGTCGAACTTGAGCACCTCGTAGCCTTCGTGCTGCCGCTTGAGGCCGGCGTAGAAGGCGATCTTGGGCACCGTGCTGTAGGTGGCGGCGCTGATGGCCCCGGCCGCGTTCAGGCCGGGCGCCCCGGGAGGGCCCGGCAGGCCTTGGCGGCCGGGCTCGCCCTTCTCGCCCGGGGGGCCCGCGGGGCCCGGCGGCCCGGGCTCACCGGGGGGCCCCCGCGGGCCCGCCTTCCCGGGCCGGCCTGCCTCGCCTTTGGGGCCCTGGATGAAGGTGGGCAGGGACTGCATGAGGCCGCGGTCGGGCGTGGCGGCCGTGCTGGGCGCCTTGGTGCCCCCGTACGGGTCGCAGACCATGCGGCAGGTGCCCAGCATCTCGTAGTGCGCCGACGTGCCGGCCGAGCTCACCAGCACCGGGATGAGGATGACCAGCAGAAGTACCATCACCACCCCCAGCGCCCCGGCGGCGATCAGGCGCCTCCTGCTGCCCACCAGCCGGCTCAGCGCGGGGCGATCCTCTTGTCTGCTTTTGGACAAAATTTTGAAGGTTGGGCGGGGACCTCGTCAGAGCCGAAAACAACCCCCTGCGAACCCCAAGTCCCCTGGGCGGGCGCGCGCCGGCCGCTCCTCGCCCGCTCTCGCTGCCCCCAGCGGAGGCTGCGGCTGGGGAGGGAGCTCGGACGCCCGGCGACTTGAGCGCAAGTCCCCGAGCAGGGGGCGGGGTGCTCGGGGCGCCCCCTCGCCGCCCGCGAGCCCCTTCGCACCTGTGGCTGCCGCCGGCGCCGGCGCGGCCCCCGGGAGGGCAGGGAGCCGCCGCCGCCTCTCGCGCTCGCCGGGGCCGCTCACACTTTTCTGCCGCCGCCGCCGCCGCCGCCGCCGCCGCCCGCGATCGACTTTGCCGGTTTCGCCGACTGCGCCAGTTCGCACCAACTTTCCGTCTGAAGTTGCCTTTTTCTGCCTCCTCTTCTTTCGCTCGCTGGGATCGCCCTCCTCCTGCCTTGTTTTTTGTTTTTGTTTTTGTTTCTTCTTCTTCTTCTTTTTCTCCTCCTTGGCAACCACCAGAACTCTAATAGACGCGCATCCCCAAAACCCCGCGCCGGGCGCGCGAGCTCAGGCCAGGCGCCCCCCGGGGGCGTGGAAAGGCGGCGCTGGGCACCGGCGGCTCGGGGAGGCCCCGGGCTGGAGCGCAGGGGCTGGCGAGCAGCGGCGAGCGCCTCACCGCCGGGAGCAGAGCGCGAGAGAGGCTGAACGCAGAATTCTGCCTGGGTACCACCTGCCAGGAGAAGAGGAGGCTGACAAACGCGCGCCGGAGCAATTTATAGGCACCCAAGGCGCAGAGGAAGGGGAGCCGCTTTGGCATCTCACTGCGGCATCTGCTCTGCTCATCCCACTCAAAGGGAGTTTGGCATGACTCTGACAATGTGGGATTTTTCCCCCCCTCGGCCTCTCTTTTCTTCCCCCCCTCTCTGCACATGGATGAACAGTGAGATTCTGAATACTCCCTTGCTGAGCCCAGCCGATGGCGGCGCTCTCGCTGGACAGATGGGGGTGGGGAGTGAGACAGACGTGCTGTAGCCTTCAGCACTCCAGAGTCACACCTAAGTCCCCTGTTTCCCCACTGCCTGCAGCCCCAGTTGGAGGGTGCAGTTGAAGGTTGAAAGGAGGGTGGCTGGGTCGACAGTATTTCTCTAATGGCTCACCCACAATCAGCGTTTCAGGTGTTTTTTCAAAATGCCACTTTTAACATAAGGAGAGCCCTCTAGAATTTTCCAGATGGTAGATGTGATTTTTTTTTTAACCTTATGGTTTTCCTCACCAGCCTTCCAAAATGAAATAAGATGTTTCCCAGAGAACAGTAAGGTGTGTTGAAGAGACAAAGAACGTTTCTCTATGATTTTAAATGAACATGCCCACCGCATAAGAGGGGGGAGGGGTGGTTCTTTTTACTAACGCTGCAAATGGTGAGTGTGTACGTACGAACTCTTATTTACAGGCTTACAGTTCTAGCAACCTTTCAGGAGATTCAGCCATTGACCTAAGCTGCATTTACTTAAAGGTACTACATGCACGAGAAATAAGCACTTGTCAAGATGCCCTCAAAAGTCTTCAGATAAAGCAAGCAGCTTTCACAAAAGTACTGAGCAAGATCTTTTCCTAAGATATAGAAAGAGTCCTGTAAGTTTCAGAGCACATCTCCTGCATGTGTCTTGGGGGAGGGGGGACATAAGCAAAATATTAGAAAGAAGGGCTCCCATTTGCCGTGGCGAACAGGAGAAGGAACAGCCTGGATTTATAACATTAATGGAAAGCCCCCGGAGTAGCTATTAGGCAAGTTATCCCACCAACAAATATATAAGACACACAAGAACGGCTTTAAATAAACAAATAGAATTGATTCGTAAATCATACTTTTGCATTCAGGAGCAACGGATGTCAATCAAATGTGGGTGACATTTGCTTGTCAATACGGGGATGATGGCTGGGAAGACGGCGACTTATTACACCAGGGCGAGAATTGAAATGAGAAGCAGAAACAAATAAGACTACACAGCAAGCAAACAGTAACATCCCGGCGCCGATCAGGGGCCTGCGGTCTGGTCTGTGGGCTCCACAGCACGGACGGACATCTCCTCCTCTCCGCCTTCTGCCTACCCCTTATCCCATCCCACCAGTTCAGTTCTTTCTTTCCTCCTTCTCTGTTTCAGAACAAAATAAGGTCAAATGAGGAGGCAGAAGGAAACAAAGATTCATTGATTCTTCTAAGAGAAATGTCAGCAGCTCGTCAGGTCTTTCCTGGGAGAATCACCACTGAGGCGTCGGGCTGTGAGGCACAGCCCAGCCCTGGGCTCCCCGCTCTCCATTCTGCCTCTCTCTGGATGCTGACACAGGCCCTGCTCCTGCTCCTGGGACACAGTCCTTCTCACTTCTCACACCTTTAACTTTTCTTCGAGGGGGGTGCTTTTATAAACATGTGTCTTTACCTTGGGCATAACTACACGTATATTTCACACTAATTTTGTTCACATGAGCTGCATCATTTTCATATGTTTAAGCAGCAAACACATAATAAGTTCACTCCTGGCTACAACACCTATTTTCCTAAAATCTCTTCTGGGTTGCTTCTCAAAGTCACCTTTCTTTAGGGAGGGTACAAAACGGTAACACATGGTGTCAGCAGTGGAGGGTAATATATTAATGAAACCGGCTCTTCCCTGATACAACAAATAATCAAACGTCGTAAGACTTCTCTATTGCTAAGGAGAGTTGAGTGGGGATAAAAGGAAAGGTTTTTTAAAGGTAGAACTGTATAAATAAATTCTCATCAAAAACCTCAAGATACATGGACGAAGCCTCAGCTCATAGAGGAACCCATCAAGGCTGAAATAGTAGAGTTAGAATGGACCCTGGAAAGCAAGTCTCTACCTGCTCGCTTGGCAGATGGTGAGACTGAGACCCAGAAGCCTCGAGTAGAATCAGGGTCATCCCATGCGCTTGCTGGTACACCTTCCTCTACACCACGGTATCAGCACACCGCAGACCAGCCCAGCCCAAGACCTGCGGTACTGTTCCTAGTAATTCAGGCTTTCCTCCTACTTTCTCTAATGCCAAAGCAGAGCTTGATTTTTCCAAGTGAGGTCTCTAACATCTCAAAGTTCTGCTGAGATTTGGACTGGTGCTCAATCGTCATCCTTCATAATGAGGACACCATCCCCCACATCACATGGCTGACCGTAGTCTTTCCAGCGAGTGTACACACCTCGACAGTGCGTGGACATTTGGCTTTTTAGTGAAGGAAGTTTACATGATCTGTCTCCTTCCTTTCCTCTAGAAATGTCCCGCCAAGTGTTGTACTTTGGGAGAAACTTCTTTTGTTCCCCCAAGATTTTCAGGGATGCCTGGGTTGTAGATGAACTCATGGCTGGTTCCTGCCACTTTTCACTGCTTGAATTTCCCAGAAGGTTCTTTGGAAAGTTACTCACGCTTCAGCCCTTATTCTGACAGTTTGAATAAACCATCTGATATGGCATATTACTCATCATCTTTATATGTATATAATAATAGAAAATGTGTCAATTAAAAAAAATATTTGGTTCTTTTCAGTCCTCATCAGAGGACCACGTTTTCTCTCACAGTCGATATTAGCTTTGGAAGCAGGCCCTGGAATCTGATTTTCACAGGACTTCCCAATCATTTCTCAAGAAAACACTAGGCTCCATCTTCCCATTCCTTCTGCCCCTGGGCCTTTGGGACCATTAAATAATAAAGTCAAATACAGAAACCCAGGGGCTTCCCTGGTGGCGCAGTGGTTAAGAATCCGCCTGCCAATGCAGGGGACACAGGTTGGAGCCCTGGTCCGGGAAGATCCCACATGCCGCGGAGCAACTAAGCCCGTGCGCCACAACTACTGAGCCTGCGCTCTAGAGCCCGCGAGCCACAACTACTGAAGCCCGCGTGCTGCAACTACTGAAGCCTGTGCGCCTAGAGCCCGTGCTCCACAAGAGAAGCCACAGCAATGAGAAGCCCACGCACCGCAACGAAGAGTAGCTCCTGCTCGCTGCAACTAGAGAAAGCCCGCGCGCAGCAACAAAGACCCAACGCAGCCAAAAATAAATAAATAAAAATAAATAAATTTAATTAAAAAAAAATACAGAAACCCATGATCTGAGTTGGGTGATGCTCCTGTGATTTTCACCTTTCCCACATCATTTCTGTCTCTTTCACAGAACTGAGCAGGTCCTAAACACACGACTTCCACACAGACGTGCGTGGCCACCCATTAATCTTTATTGAGCACCCACTGGCAGCAGAGCCCTACACCGGGCTCTTCCAAGGCAAACAAATATTTAGTCATGAGAATGATTTCCAAATCCAGCAGCACTTCAACAGAAATAGCATTTCTTATAACAAGAAAAAAAATAATGAATTCAAAGACCCAAGGGCTATCTAAAGAAATAGATATTAAAAATGTAAAAAAAAAAATTGGGGCCGGATCAGCTATTGATCTTTAATTTCTGGGTCTCAAAATTGTATTTCAGGACACACACTCCTTTGACTGAAGAACTGGAGGTTTCCAGCCAGATAGGGTCTGCTTGTAGTTATGTAGGGAAGCTTTGGAATCAGAGGAGTCTTAACTTGAATCTTAGCTTCCTCATTTAGTAGCTAGGGAAGTTACTTGTAAACTTCCTGAGGCTTAATTTCCTTTCCTGTGAAATACCTAAATCAGGATTGTTGCGAAGATTGAGTTAATGCATATAATTACAATGATACTCAATGCCCAAGAAAAGCCCAGTAAATGTCAGCTTTCATCTTAGTATATTGTAGGTCTACTGAGTAGTGTGTGTATGTCTATGAACTTGATGGTAGAACACAAGGCTCTCAAGGAAGTTAAAGCTAAAGAGTCAGACTTCAGACAAATGACATCCAATGGGCAATAAGTATTACAGACTTAGACAAAACGAGAAAGAACACAGAAGTTCTCCAGGAGAGCAGCCTTCTGTGTTATAAAACAAAGCAAGACAAAACTCAAAATAAAGATCACTTTACCCTTCTCTAAAGGAAGAAAAAGTTTCATAGCCAGGTCATTTGAATTCACTGCAGTCTGCTAGACCAAGGTTTTAGACTTAGAACCTAGTAGGGAAGCATTAGAACATGCTTTTTGTCCTCTGGAAAGTTTTCCAAATCCCAAGTGGCAAATGTATTTAAAAATCACTGAGGTAGTTATTCAGGACCTGAGCCTCTAGAGGATGACTCTCAAGAAAGCAAACATACCAGAGAGAGCGGCTTTGTACAGGCAGTCAGAAGAGCGATCACACTGCCGGAGACCTAAGTCATAACCACATTCAGGAGAGAATTCTCAACACAAAACTCTCCATTGAAGATAGTGAGTTAAACAGCTAGCTTGGCAGATCTACTGTCAGAAAATGATCGAATAGCCAGATGGAGAAGGTAACTAGCACATTACGTAAGACTCCGTTACAATATATGGCTTCAACTTGGTCTCCAATTCTTGCTATATAATCCCATAGAAGGATGAAATCTCTAGTATGGATATGATATTTTTGACTTGCCATGGGTCAAATATTATGGTCCCTATGACTCTACTTAATGTAGAATTGAAATGTTACAAAGAATGAGATCTAAGAGATCAGCAAGTCCTCCTAAGCTATGCTCAGGACAACTCAGTCATACAAGGTAGATGAATGAATTCAAGAAACTAATAGCACTTATTTACAAAACAGAAACAGACTTACAGATACTGAAAACAAACTTATGGTTACCAAAGGGGAAATGTGGAGGGGGGAGGGATAAATTAGGAGCTTGGGATGAACATTCACACACTATTATATATAAGATAGATAACCAACAAGGACCTACTGTATAGCACAGGGAACTCTACTCAATATTCTGTGATAGCCTATATGAGAAAAGAATCTGAAACAGAATGAATATATGTACATGTATAACTGAGTCACTTTGCTGTACACCTGAAACTAACACAACATTGTAAATTAACTAGACTCCAGTAAAATTTTTAAGGAAAGAAACTAAAAGTGGCTGCCGTTAGACTACGGGGAACTTTCCAGCAGAAGATACATCCTAGGGACACAGCTCAGAAGCTGTGCACCAGACAGATGAACTGGTCAGGCAGCGATAAGAATTGAGGCAGTCTTGCTGTTTTGTTTTAACAAATCTAAAGCATCACGCATTCTGAGAGGAGAGGTTACAGAGAGCTTCCGATGGAACCAGACCCTGCCGAGAGCAGCCAGTACTCTAGAAACTAGCTCTAAGAGTAATTAGGCTGCAGGGGGCATGACCATCAAGTGAGGGTGCACTTGGGCAACTGACCTTCAAATATGAACAATATGTCCTATGAAGAAATACTGTGTCCCTTGGGTATCTGTATGTGAGTAGACATATCAGCTTTTCCCTAATGCAGGCAATCTCCTGGGAATAGTTTTAAACGGTGTAAAAACAGAATTTCAAACCATAATCCTAAAAATAAATTATGAAGGTAGTTTAGATTTATAATAAGCTGGAAGGAAGAAAAACCAAAATTAACCTATCGGAAGTAGCTGCATGTTCAATATAAGTAGATGAATACGCCAATATTTCCCATTGAAAGAACTTGTAATGATTCATAATGCAATTAATTACTTTATCTTTAGCTCTGGAAAGTGGAAAAAGTCAGCAAAAGTTGATCCTACTTAGACCAGGGTTTTGTGATTTTCTTTTTCCTGCTCAAGACACAAGTGATCAACCCTCTCCACTTGTCAGTATCCACAAAGGTTCTCTGGTTTCACTCGGGCTCTTCTGACCCACACCAGCAGGCAGGAAGATTCTGAGTGTGACGTTCATCATTCTGGGTGTGTTAGCCGTTTACTGCCCGCTGCTGCCTTGTTGGGACCATTCCAGCAAGCCAGCAACTTCACAGAGGTGGGAACACAGACGAGATTGTTCATTTTATTACCAGTGGCTGCTTTTGTGAATTTTTGGTAAATTTTCGAGGCAGAAAATTTTAAATTATTGGCTGAATTAGAGGGATTAACTGAAAATGTCTATTTTCCAATAGCTGCCATTATGTACTTATATTTGTATATATATAAAATCGCAATTATATATATTAAATATGGCATATTTATTACATTATCGTAATACAGGTACGTATATTGTATATATATATACGTAATACATATATGTATATTATATATGATTTATATATCAATATATTTGTGCGTATGTAAATATATATATATATATATATATATATGTGATTTTTTTTACATTTACTTTTAAGGAATTGTTTCCGTGGGTGGGCAGGTCTTAATGGTCAGATAATGAGAGCTAGCTATGGCCCACCCATGGTGGTTTCTCTTTGTCGAAAGCCCCAGAACGTGACCTTGGCACCCCAGGACACATGAGCGTTTGTCCTTGCGTTACACAGACCACTGGTTGGCCCTCTGTACCCATTTCCCTCGGGGTTGAAGGTGGCATCCACATGGTCCTTTTTTACAAAGGCCTTGGGCAGAAAAGAGAAGAAGAAAACAATAGGAGCTAATTAGAAGGACTTTTAGGAGAAGTGTGGTTTTTCAGAGAAAATCATGCATTGGGTCTAAACTACATAATTAACTTTTTCCTCAGAAATTCAGAGCAAGCTCAGAAGGGCCTAATCTAATGTTTCATCTGGCGTTTGATGGCACTGGTTAGAATGAAGTCTCTGGATAAGCCGCTTCTATTATCTTCTCATTAATGTGTTCCATTTAATTCAATTTAATCTAATTGAAAACAGGCCAGGAGAGAGCCGGACCTGGCTGTCCCCTTCCTATGCCTCCAGCCTCTCCCACCTGCAAACGGTTTCACGCGCGGCATCTGCAGACACCTTCCTTCAGCACCTGCTGCGGACCCCACTGCAGAGCCATCTCTGTCCTCCCAATGGCTCCACCACCCACCTCCCCTCCTGCCGCGGCATCGTTCTCCCAAGCTCCGTGAGTTTCCTTCTTCTTACAGCACTGACCTCATTCCGCTTTGCCAAAGGCCCGTGTCCTTTCTCCTGTGACTGCGAGAAAGCCCAGGTCTTTCATCTTCGGCCTCCCACCCCTCCCCTCCCCCTACCCACATGCACCACAGACACGTTTACTAGGGGCTAAATACATGTTTGTTGATGTGAATTGCTGAATTGGGAATCAGCAGCAGGGTTTGCAAAAGAACTTTTTAAGACTGAGGAAATCTGGATGTACCGAACAAGCCTGGACTGGAAATGAGACATTTCCAAGGGCTGAAAATTCTTTAAACTGCCCAAAATGTTAGATTAAGAACCAGATTAGTATCCGTTATTAGAAACAAGAAACGACAGAACTGAGAAATAATTTGTACAAGAGTTGGGATTCGAAACTCATTAAGGCCTTAGATGTCAGACCTAATATGTGTTTTCTCTGCAGGAAGTGATAATGGTGGACTCACTGATATTTAGGACCAGTCCCAATAGTTTAAAAACACTATTAGGTTTGTTTAACCATCGTATTTTCAAAACACTTTATAATATGTGTATGGTGGGAGCAAAAATTCTCCTGTGATTACCGAAGGGGAACATGCATTCCCCAGGGATTTCTGTCTGAGGATAGCCACATGAACCACCTATGCTAAATCCTCCAGTGTATCTTTTATGGGGTTCATCCCCTCCTTTCTTTAAGATGTGTTGAAACATTTTCTGCCTATACCCTGTTTGCTGTCAACAAATAGAGGCATACAAAAGAACGAAATAATGCCATTCGCAGCAACCTGGATGGACCTGGAGATGGTCATACTGAGTGAAGAAAGTCAGACAAAGACAAATATCATATGATATCGCTTATATGTGGCATCTAAAAAAATGGTACAAATGAACTTATTTACAAAACAGAAATAGACTCATGGATGTAGAAAACAAACTTACAGTTACCGGGGGGAAAAGGCAGGGGGAATAAATTGGGAGATTGGGATTGACATATACACACTACTATATATAAAATAGATAGATAATAAGGACCCACTGTATAGCACAGTACTCAATACTCTGTAATGGCCTATACATAGGGAAAAGAATCTAAAAAAGAGTGGATATATGTATATGTGTAACTGATTCACTTTGCTGTACAGCAGAAACTAACACAACACTGTAAGTCAACTACACTACAATAAAAATTTTTTAAAAAGAGACAATATATTTCTTCTAAAATACAGATGATCATATCAATTCTTTTAAACTTCACCTGTTTCCAAAGAAGTATTTGAAGTCTCTGACAAGGAAAAAAAGACAGAAAAAAATAGCTCCTTTACAATAAAAATATGAGAACTAGAGCTATGTGATTGAAAGAAGGACTAGACAAGGGAGAAAAAAATTGCAGCAGAAGTATTACATCCAGGACAGTAGCTGCTCTATAGAAAATCAAATACTTCTGTGTTCCCCAAGAGCCAAGGCAAAAAGGGAAACACCATGAGTTACCTTTAGCTCATTTGTTAAAAGAAATATATCAGTCTTTCAGGAGAAAGAGAATTTTTCCTCTCACAGAATTCTAAGAAGAGTTTATCAAGCGGGGGGTACGAACTAATATTATAGACAACAGTCAAGGTGGTTTACAGAAAATGAAGAACTATTCCCCAAAGAGGAACTAAAGTAGCCCAAATCTTATTCAGCTTACTAGAACATCTTGAAATTCATTCAAAGAAAGCTGACATATTGAATAAGAGGCAAATACTGCTCCCAGAAAACACATAATTAGCAAGAACAGAATGAATGGGAGAAAGAGCGGAAAGTGGAGTTTCAACCAAAAGAGGTGACGACCTATTTTCAAATAAAAATCAAAAGTGCAGTAAACGTTATCCCTGGAGTGACGAAACTCAGCGAAAACAAACACAAATAAATTCTACATTTCTGTTTCCTTTTAGTGTGTAATTTGAAAAGATCAGTCAAATGTGATTAGCTACAGAAAAAAAAAAACAAAAATACAAAGTTAAACCATTTGGCAGATTTGTTCCCAAGTCATGACTACAATATTTTGACCTGTGAATTATGACAGATATAAAAGTGTTACTCGTATTATGAAAACAACTTTGAGCAGATAGGAATTTAACTGAATCACACCTAAATCTCCAATTCTGTAAATAGAAAACGCCTGCATATACTATTTGATAATGATATTCATAAACACCAGGAACTACCCACATAAAAGACTAACAACTGTATGCACTTGTGAACTGCAAACACTGATCTACTTGCTGCAAATGAAAAAATCGCTTTTCTCCCTTCACATTCAATTGGTCACTTATAAGTAAGCATATTTATTTCAATCCCAACAACTCCTTAATTTAGTCTATAGTAAGTCACTGGATGTTTACGCACAATCTCTAAAATACGGACAAGTGTATGCAAGGTAAAAGCATCCCAGCACTCCTGAGACAGCCAATGAATTTTCTGAAGATTTTTGAGCATGCAGTATAGTGTGAATTTTAATGATTTTCAGCTCCTCTTAGATCCACACACAAATATAGAAATATGTATCGGGCAATGCAAATGAACTTGAAATGGGTTCAGTGGATGGTAAAGCCATCCCTGTGCTGAGTGCTTTAATTCCCGGGGTTCAGAAACCACTCAGAAGGCAACGTTCTCCCATCAGCAAAAGATAAAAGGCAAAAGGCAAACTGCTCTTACAAAGCAATAAATACTACGTAATACAAAGGGGGAAAGTAAATACTCCTTCACAACACAAAAGGGAATGGAGCCAGGGAGATAAAAATGCCAGAATAAATACAGGTGGTTTAAACTAGTAAAGGAGAATCTGAACAAGAGAGAAAAATGACTTGCTGGTTTTCTTTCTTGGAGGGCTTTACAAACCAAGCTTTCTTCAAATAACTCAAGTTTCAAATATGGCAGCACATTTGAGTTCTGCGTTTACCTTTCATCGTGGTCATGGAAAGCTTTGAAGCAATGTGAGCATTTCCAAAGAATTGGAAACCCTTGGGAAAAGACAATTACAGTATTTATCAGTGCAACTGGAAATAAGGAATAGAGAGGAATCAGGAACAGTGGAGATTCGCCATACAGGTGTCTGCTATTTCCCCCACCAAGTCAAAATCTGTTGATGCGCTTAGCACTCTGCCCTCGTGATAAACTGTGGTCCCTCATATTCATCAGGGACTTGATAGCTGGGAGTGGGCGACTCCAGATTAAAATCTCCCCTGTTTTGTTGGCCAGGAGATTCATTTTTGCTGTCATCCACTCCATATACTCCTCCCTTTGTTTGCTGATTATTAATTTTGGACTCATTAGTGATTTAATTTTTCAACTACAAATGCAATTATTTTAATGATTCATTCGTGTAACGTTTTTTAATTTAAAGTAGGAGAGAATTCAATCTCAACTGAGTTCTTCAAAATGAAGGGGCCTCTTTATGGTAGAAAGCATATTTTAAAGGGGTCTGAAATCTTTGTGTGGAATTTAGCTGCAATGATAGAGCTCAGTGTTGCAGGATGGTTGGGGGATATATATGCGATGACTTAAATAAAACATACAGGATTCAAGTTGGAAAACTCTTTTTGAGTAAACTATTCATGAAAATGGAAAATTACAGGATTTTTCTCACTCACATAAAATGTTGGGCTTTGGCAAGATGTCATTACAGCTGATCTTGGCAATGTGAGCTGGTGAAAGTAAATGAGATGGTTGCTTTGGAAGGGAGAGCCTTTGATTTGAAGGCTGTTTGTTTTGTATGATTTTTCATACTGGTGAAGCCAAAAAAGGATAAAAGTATTTCTTCAGGTTGGTGAAGTAAGAGACCAAGAATACAGTGAAACCTGCCTCCTTTCAGTTCTCAAATTACCCAGTTTTGTACAGAACGAGTTTGTATTAAGGGACTAGATGTATTTTTAACAAAATATATCCTATTCCCTTTTATATCTCCCATAGCATCCATACCAGCACCTGGGTACCAAGTGACTCTTTGATAATTGTTTGTCAAAACAGGTAAAGAGAACCATCTTATTTGCTGGTTGTGACTTACTGAAAGATCAAAGCATATACAATGCTTACTATGCAATGGAAGGTTCTGAATCAACAACTAAAGAGATACCTTTATCCAGAGCACTGGACCCTGATTGAGGTGGTGGTCCCACTCACACTGACTCCTTGTTCCCTGAGATCAAGGGGAAGAAACCAGGGTGGACATCGTGTGACCATCTTGTCCTTAAGGAGCCATCTCTTTACCACCCACGTTTGGCTGAGTAGAACCTTGTCTCAAAATTGGCCACTGAAATTCTTCTCTTTCCTGATTTTTGAGACGTGGAATAGAAAGACATGGAAATTGACAGCACCACTGAAGAAAGGCCCACAAAGGCCTCTTGCAAAACTTGGTAGAGCTGCCCTTGGTTCTTTTATCTGTCCTTCTAATCCTGTGGGATATTTTATATCTTCCAAGAAGGCCCACCACCACCTTCCTATCCCTCTACTTTTTTTTTTTTTTTTTTTAACTTACTCTACCTCAAGTGGGATTATTTTGCTCACAGTGGAGAGAACCATAACAAACACAAGCTGGTTGGGGCTTTAAGGGAGGGTTAAGCTCTCTTCTGTACCAGCACTGCTCCAATAGAGCTTACTGTGATGATAGGAATGTGTGATCTACGTGCTGTCACGTGTGGCCACTGAGCATCTGAAATGTGGCTAGTGCAACAGAAAAACTGAATTTTTAATTTCATTGAATTTTAATTAAGTTGAAACAACCACAGGTGACTAGTGCCTACGGATTAGATGGGTCAGTACGATGAGAATGAGAGGAATCCTTCTTCTCTATTTAAGGACAGAACAAGCTAAATGGATTTAATTGAAGCAATGAGGCTACACATGGGCTGTGAGCCAAACCTGAGAAAAAGATGATCCAAGAAGGTCCCTGGAACTCTCAGGCAGACTCAGAAGTGGCCACCAGAATAGAATGGTGAATCAGCTTGCTGGGCTACTGTAACCAAGTACCACAGACTGGGAGGCTTAAACAACAGACATTCATTGTCTCCCAGTTCTGGAGGCTGGAAGTCCAAGACCGAGGTATCAGCAGGGTTGGTTTTTTCTCAGGCCTCTCTCCTTGGCTTGTAGATGGCTGTCTTCTCCCTGTGTCTTCACATGGTCTTCCCTCTGTGTGTGTCTATGCCCTAATCTCCTCTATAGGATGCCAGTCACATTGGATTAGGGCCCACCCATATGGCCTTATTTTATGTTAATTAGCCCTTTAAAGGCTCTGTCTCCAAATACGGTCACATTCTGAGATACTAGGGATTAGGACTTGGACATATGGATTTTGGGGGGAACACAATTCAGTCCATAACTAATGGTCTAGTGCGGATATGCCTAAGAGACAAAGGGACACTGAGAATTCCAATTGTTAGCACAGCCGGGGAACTGCCGTCCCTTGAGACTGGAGACCTATTCAGCATTTCCAATCCAAGCACGGCTGCATTTTCTTCATTTTAATTGCAGCAACAGATGAACTACAGACATGGGCATAGCTCGACTCTAGGTTACCATTTCCAGGGAGTTTAATGAGTACGACTTCTTTCAAGTAACTATGAGATTTGAATGTCAATTCTGACTCAGTTGATTCTTCTTTAGAAACCATCTCTAATTTTGATTTTTTCTTCCTCCAATTGCTATCAAAAGCAGGTCTTGATGATCACATACCAGGACCCTCATAATAGCTTCCTGCACGATCTCCTGGCCTTCAGCTTGCCCGCTTCTTGTTCACTGTATATATTGAGCTTAGATTCTTCTTCCCAAGAGACACCGTTCATTGTTCCTCCCATTTCTTGGAACCTTCAAAGGACTCTCTCTCAGCTTAGTTGTCTCAAGATAAATCCTAAATTCCTAACTTCATGCTAAGTGCATGCTTATGACTTTAATTTCTATTGCTACCAAACAAAACAAAACAAAACAAAACAAAACACCTCTTGTGAATCCCCGCAGATCAATTTCCTCCACTTTCCGCTCACATATCTCACACACATTTCCAAGCCCAAGTCCTTGCTTACATTACTTCAACTGGAATATCTCCAAAGGCCCCAGGTCTCAAGAGACTTATCATTCATTAAAAGAAAACTTGTCAGACAGAGAAAGACAAACATCACATGACATCACTTATATGTGGAATCTAAAAAAATAGTACAAATGAACTTATTTACAAAACAGAAATAGAGTCACAGATGTAGAAAACAAACTTATGGTTACGGGGGGTGGGGAGCGAAGGGGGAGGGATAAATTGGGAGATTAGGATTTACATATACACACTTCTATATACAAGATACATAACCAACAACGACCTACTGCATAGCACAGGGAGCTCTACTCAATACTCTGTAATGACCGATATGGGAAAAGAATCGAAAAAAGAGTGGATATATGTATATGTATAACTAATTCACTTTACTGTACACCTGAAACTAACACAACATTGTAAATCAACTATATTCCAATACATTTTTTTTAAAAAAAGAGAGAAAACTTGTATTCAAATGTTACTTCCTTAGAAATGTTGTCCCTGACCATTCTGTCTACAATGACGCTCCATCCACTGGCATCCTATCACCCTCCTTTGTTTTTCACTACTGGCTGAATTATGTCCCCCTCAAAAATTCCTATGTTGAAGTCTTAACTGTACCTCCAGATGTGGCTGTATTTGGACACTGGGTCTTTAGAGATGTGCTAAAGTTAAAATGAGGTCATTAATGTGGGCCCTAATCCAATGTGACAGGTGCCCTTATAAGAGGAAATCAGGACACAGACACACACAGAGGAAAGACTAAGTGAAGACACAGGGAGAAGACGGCCATTAACAAGCCAAGGGGAGAAGGCCTGGAACAAATTCTCCCCTCATGCCTCTCAGAAGAAACCACCCCTGCAGACACCTTGCAGACACCTTGATCGCACACTTCCAGCCTCCAGAACTGTCAGAAAATTCGTTTCTGTTGTTGAAGCCACGCAGTCCATAATACTTTGTAATGGCGGCACTAACAATACAGGTGTATACATTACTACCTACTGTTTTGGATCTGTTTCCCTCTACTAGAAAGTCAAGTTCATAAGGGCAGAAACTTAATTTTGTTCACTGCTGTATCTTCATTATCTAGAGCCTAGGGCCTGGCACATAGTAGGTGTTCACGTAAATGAAGTTTGGAACTCCATTCTATATGCCCAGCTACACCATCTCTGCCTAATTCTGGGGAAGTCCATTGGCTGGCAGATAAAAACTATACCTCCCCAAAACCTAGCCTTTATGGGTAATAAAGGTAGTACTTCAGTCTCTGTTTGCTTTATATTATTTCTCAATTGGTCTTGAACTTGGGCAGGGAGGAGGGGGTTTAGTACCCTCACTCCCTAACATTCTGTAGCATCTTACAAGTGCAGGTACTCAATGAATATTTTACCCCTACACATGTTTAGTCCTCTTTACATGTTTCCTGACAACTTCCACACATGTATATTTTGATTCCCGGCTAGACTCCCAGCTTCTAGAGGGCAGGGATTGTTCTCAGTACCTGCAAGTCTGCCCTCTTATAGTAGCAGCTCAATAAATCTTCAATGACTGAATGACCAATATACATGTGCTGTGGAACCCTGGGGAAGTATTAGTCCGGCTCCCAACGACTCCCCTTCTCTGAGGATTTTCTAACTTCCCTACCTACCTCTCATCTCTCCTCCACAATGTACAGAGCACGGAGGTGGAAGGAGGCGAGTTTGTACCATGAGTCTCTGTCCTGTTCCCCTCGGCCACAGATACTGGACCAGAGATGGACCCTGTGCCACCGAGGTGACTTCTCCCAGGAATCTGGATTGAGACCGAGAGACTCATGCTGGCCTCTTGCAGCTGCTAGACTTATTTTTGTCCATTTAGATAACAGAAAGAGGGCAACTGGTGCCCACCTTGTGACACAGAGAAGGAAAGGCAGTTCGCAGAGAAAGCTAAGGCGTAGGCAGCCAGACAGAGAGGAAGGGCGACACGGAGCCTTCTGGAACCAGATTCCGTTTCTACCCATCATTTCCAGGAGACTCCCTTGTGTCTCTGTTACCAACTCCCCCCTCCCCTGCCCCATCTTTGCTTAAATTGGTTTGTTTCCGTTGTTTGCAAAGCAAAGCAAAACAAAACACACAAGGATAAAATGAAACAAACAAACAAAAAACAAAACCATTGATGCATTCACCCCGTGATGGGTTTTTTGAGATATAGGGGTAATTCCCTTCAGAGAATGAGGCATAAAAGTCCCTGAGCCCCTCCTGTGCCTCTCAAGTCATCCATTAAAGCCCGTTTACTTCCAGGTAACAGAGGAGCTGCAGCCATGCATCAGCTCATGTACAGTGTTGGACAGTTTGCTTTGCAATTCTTTCCAACTAGAAGAAAGTACACCTGTGCTCCGAAGTCTACCAGGAACACTCTATGTTTTTAAAGCTACCTTTTTCTAAATTGCCTCATAAATTCTTGCTGTTCTCAGGATCACCTTTCTCAACCATACCAGCTGAGATCAACTCAGGTGGTTACCCTAACACTTCCAAGATGTTAAATCTGAAATGCTAAACAAAGATCTTTATGGGAAGAAGGGCATTTATTTATTTTCTTCACGTGTTTACAGCTACACTGTTCAAGAGAAAAAGGTCGGGGGCGGGAAAATCCTTGTGTATGAAATTAAATCCAGATCGGACTGAATGGACAAAATTGTTGGAATCATCTTCAAGGACTCCCACCCATCTTCATTTGTATCTTATTGATAACCAGTTAGGAGGCTGCTGGAATAGATCAGGTCAGATGGAGGCTTGGACCAGGAGGTCTCAGAGGAGATGGTGATAAGGAGTCAGTGAGGGCTCAGTGAGAACCAGAACCTGGGGGCCAAAAAGGAGGGAATAGATCATAGACACAAGAATATAATGAACCAGGCAAGGATAAATTCTGTGAAGAAAATAAAAGCAGAGAGGTGGGACAGTGCCCTGTGGACTACCTTAGACGTAGTCTCGGAGGACCTCTCTGATGAGATGATAGATAACTGAGACCAGGAAAATCTGGGGAGAAAAAAAATTAATCCAGGCTAAGGAGACAACTAGCAAAACACCCTCCCTTGTGAACAAGGCTGACAGGCTTGAGAACCACAAGGAAGGTCAGTGTGGCTGGAACAGAGGGAAAGGAGGGGAAGAAGGTGGGGGGGAGGGGCAGTGCCCCAAGATCTCTGGTAATTCAAAGGGTCTTTTTCTTGGCTGTTTATATAGGATTTGTCTTTTTTAAAAAAACTGATACTTTTAAGAGCAGTTTTAGGTGTACAGAAAATTAGAGCAGAAAGTACAGAGTTGCTATATACCCCATCTGTCCTCCATACATGGTTTTCCCTTTTATTAATATCCTTGCATTCGTGTGGTGCATTTGTTACAACTGATGAACCAATACCGATACGTTATTATTAACTGAAGTCTGCAGTTTACATTAGGATTCACTGTTTCATTAAAGGGGTCTTAGCATAGGCAGGGGGATGGGACTGACATGATCTGATTTACAATTTTGAAAGACTCAGGTTCACAGAAGTGTTGTTACTGGTCGTACTGTTTCTCTCCCCAAGATTCGTATGTTGAAGTCCTAACTCCCAGTGCCTCAGAATGTGACTGTATTTGGAAATCGGCTCTTCATAGAGGTAATTAAGGTAAAATGAGGTCACTGGAGTGGGCTTTAATGCAATGTAACTAGTGTCCTTACAAGAGGAGGAGATGAGGACACAGACACAGAGGGAAGACCATGTGAAGACACAGGGAGAAGACGGCCATCTACAAGCCAAGGAGAGAGGCCTCAGAAGAAGCAATCCTGCCCACATCTGATCTTGGACTTCCAGCCTCCAGAACTATGAGACGATAGATTGCTGTTGTTTAAGCCCCCCAGTCTGTGGTAATTTGTTATGGCAGCCCTAACAAACCAATACAGTGGTAAAGACCGGCAATAAGAAAATCTACCTGATTTCATTCAACCAAGTATTTTCCAACATTTAAAATCAGAGGACCCCCTTTCTACTATAGACTACTGACCCTCCACAGACTAGCAGTTTGTAAGTCACACTTTGGGATGCCCTGAACTAGAATATAAGCCCCACGAGGGAAGGGACTTTGTTCCTGCCACTGCTATATCCCCAGCACCTGAAATAATGTCTGGAATTCAGTAAATATTTGCTGAATAAGTGAACTACACCTGTGGCTTTTTGCTGTTCCATGTACGTCTACCTCCTGCCCATTTTCTACGCCCGGTCCCTTTGCAAATCTCAGTACCACCTGTCCGCAGGTGAACGGTAAGAATTACCTCATAACTTGCCTTTATTTTTTATGAACAATTCACAGGGAATGGAGGTCAACACCAACCAAAAACAGTCCTATCCAGGTGCCTGCATCTTCCACAGTTTTGAAAAATGCCACATTCTCCCTGAGGTTTCCTTTTCATCGAAATTTTATAATTTTTCTACTTTTATTTTATCCAATGTTATTTTTTTAAAAAACCCTAAATAAAAGGAACAGCCATAAGCAAACAGATAGTCACTTTTTCTCACCATTCCAAGTATCTATAGGGGCAGCTGGTTCACTAGGTGGTATGTGCCAGGGACCTATATTCTCTGGAGAACTGTTTCATTGTCTGTAGAGGGCAGAAAGATTCTACATACAGAAATCAAGTCTACATAGTACCATGTGAAAGTGAAGAGCGGTCATCTTTGTTCTATATAGGTTTAAGAGTATATTTATGAGCTATTTAAGAATAACAACAATATCTGTCCTAGGGATTAAACGAGGCTATTTATAATAGTCTATAGTAGTAGTATCTGTAGTAGTATCTCTCATACTAGGATTATTCTGAAAGAAGGAACTAAGGCTCACTTTAGCAATGGAAGCAAAAGGGCGTATATTATAAAAACATCCATGCGCAAGAGCAAAACCCATCAGGAAGTAAGATGCCTTCTAAGACTGGCTTGATTTTCTAATGTCTATGTTCTCTCTTAAGTATCCCTTCTTGTTTTCCTTATTCTGCATGTGTGTGCTCAGTTCTCTTCTTGGTCCTAACTGATCATTCTTTCGTGTGTTCTCAGACTCTGGAAGGACCTGGTCTTCTTTGCTTAGTTCATTACTATAGTAACTTTGGGCAGAGTCCTTTGTATGAGGCCATCTCAGGTCACTGGACCCTCTCACAGAGACTCTGGGGCTGCTGGTGGACCACGTGCACACCACTGGTCCAGTCAGAGCCCACTCTTCCATAAGGAGTCATTGGAGAGCCTGTGACCATGACAGGTATGTCGGGTTGCTTTGCTTGTGCATTCCATTCACGTGAATCTCGGTTGCCACCTAAGTTCTACTTCAAGGCTCACAGTCTGAAATGGAATAAAAGGGTTTGGTCATACACTTCAGATAACAATGATGATCTCTTTATTGGCTATTTTCATATCTACTAACTGTATTTCATTTACTTTGCAAATTATACATTTGCACATGAGCTAGTACATGTAAAACCCAATCTTGTGTAAAATCTTCAGACGTATCTTGAGCGCAACAGCTTGATAGCGATTTTTCAATATTTATCTTAACTTGTAAACTAAAGCCTGACAGCAAATATAAAATGTGACAGCAAATACATGGTTAAAACATTGTCAGGTAAACGATGTTTAAGAAACTGACATTGAAAGCTGATGTCTCTATTTCCCTTGCCACATGGGTGAGAGCGTGAAGTTGGCTCATGTGATCTGAGGAAAATGGAAAGTTTCCAGCAACAGTAAGTGTATCTCCCTGCGCCTCCAAGCCCTTTTGACTGAAGAAGGATGAATCTGTCGCTACACCTCAGACAAATGCCCTCGTCCCAATTCCTTGACTTCATCTGAAGGTAGACAAGGAGGAAAGAGTCTGTCTCCTGAAAAACAAATTCTGAAGGTTCCAAAAGTCATCTCAAAGAACCTAATTTATTTTCCAGCAACTTCTTAAAAACCCAAGGGCTACATGGATCTCAGTAAAAAAAAGATGTACAAGCCAAAGCATCGGGATAAAAAAATTATAAAAATATTTAGCCATTAAGGGACTTCCCTGGTGGCGCAGTGGTTAAGAATCCGCCTGCCAATGCAGGGGACACGGGTTCGAGCCCTGGTCCAGGAAAATCCCACATGCCACGGAGCAACTAAGCCCACACACCACAACTACTGAGCCTGTGTGCCACAACTACTGAGCCCATGTGCCGCAACTACTGAAGCCCGCGCGCCTAGAGCCCATGCTCTGCAACAAGAGAAGCCACTGCAATGAGAAGCCCACGCACTGCCAAGAAGAGTAGCCCCCGCTCGCCGCAACTAGAGAAAGCCCACGCGCGGCAATGAAGACCCAATGCAGACAAAAATAAATAAAAATTAAAAATTAAAAAAAATATTTAGCCATTAAAAAAACCCATACAGATAGTACTTTATAGATGTACAAACATCTTATATAAAATCTTCTTGCTTATTGGAAAAGAAAGAGGTGCCAAACCTGAGAAATGGCAGCTTCCGCCAAACGCGTGAACAGGGAGAAAAGCTGGTTTGTTTCTCACTGTCTTTGGGAATCCTGTTTTCACTGGGAAAAGACTGCCCCGTTTTTCTTTTCACTACACACTTAGCAGCTCTGCAGCCAGATTTCTTTCAGAGGAAGGAGGAGGAAGATTGGTGAGAAGCAAAGTACGAGTTTTCCAGCCATTTGGCTGGCACGTGCTTTTTAAAATGGGTCATACCGCTTCATATTTCCCAAGAACCCCGAATCATTTAGGAAGGAAGATAAAGACAGAGATAAAGCTTTTTTTCCCTCCCCCAAAGGATAACAGTAACAAATAGTTGCTTTACATTTTATCTTGAACTTTGACAGTTGAACTTTGACCTTGGATGTCCACCTTAAATTTTTTTTAAAAACACATGGTATATAAACTAGGAATCACGTCTTTTCCTCCTTTCTTTTCTCCTCAGCCTGGATCCCTCTGGCAAGCATTCTTCTATTTCCCTCGGCTTGGGTGACAGCATATGCCATCTACGAGGCTTCCTCCCTATTTCCTGGTTGTCAGAAGCCGTGTTGGTGGGCTGCGTCTTCAAGCATCAGTGTTGTATTAAGGGACAGGGTTGTTGACGGCAAAAAGGAGGCCCCCTCTGCTGGCTGTTTCTCCCTCTGCAGAAACAAATGTCTGAATATCCACTTAGAGGCCGGATTCTCTCATCCCCCTGCCCAGCCAGGAAAGTCTTTCTCACAATGGAGGTAACGTGAGTCCATGAACGTGAGACCTCGGACAGCCCAACAGGCAAATGCTGGAGTTGATTTCTCTGAGGATGCTCTCTGAGGTTTTACATGCAAAACCTGGGCTTCTGGACAGAGTTAAATTATAAGATTTATAACTCTGAAAGGGACAGATGGCAGACCTACCCTGAAATAGCTTTTCTGGAAGAGTGACACACGGTAAATTGCATTAATTGTAATAATTGCTTTTTATGCCTTGATAAAAACTGGCAAAGACCTTCAAACATTTTCTAATCATGGCAAATTAGCACAGCTCCCCGTAGCAGTGACAGAGCTAAAGTGCTATGGCTTTGGCTTCAGCTTAGAAGCTACAGGATTAAAAAGAGCATAGGAACCACTGACTCTGGAAAGAGATGCACAGTTGAGGTCCTGGATATGCACAAGCTAGAGAAGTATCTAGTCCCAGTGGGGGCCAGATTGTAGGTATTTCTTGTAGGTACATATTTGGTTAATTTCCCAGCCATGGTCCATAAGGATTTAGAAAAGCTCCTCCCTTTCTATATACTGTGGGTGAAGGTTATGTTGGTGTCACAACTTCCTTCCTTTCAAACCCAACAGAATAGAGGAGGGCAAGCTTTCCTACAACATCTCTATATTTTTCTTCTGTTAAAAAACTATGTAACTCAAGGAGAATTTCTATTATTTAACAAAAGGTTTCCAGTTGTTCCTTTTCTCTTTCTTCTGTGAAGGCTTTTATGTCTTTGCTTTATTGCCCCTCCTTTAAGTACACTGAGTTAAACTCTGGCTTTGTGTGTGGAATTAGTCTACAACTTTGGGTATTTTCTCTTATTTTAAGGCTCCAGAAATATTTATGGTTTTTTTCCCCTTCATTCACTCTTTCAACAAATGCAAGAAACCTTTATGGAGAAAGCACTAGATTTCAGGCACTCAAACGATGAGGGGCATTTGAATGGCATGTGAGATACAAAGATGACTTAACGTTTTTTGTTGCAGACACTATTCAGAGCATGTTTGTAATATCTCATTTAATCCTCACGGCAACCCTATGAGATTATTATTATTATTATTATTATTATCATTATCATCCCTGTTCTACCCATGAGAAACCTGAGGATCCAGGCAGACGAAGCAATTTTCTCAAGGTCACACATTTCATAAGTGGCAGAGCTAACACTTAAAATCAGGCAGTCCATCTCCAGAGCCCCTGTACTTCATGGTCTGTACCTTGAAGGACTAAGGTAAAGATGATGTGGGTGACCAAACGGGTAAATAAGCAAACAATTTCAGTCCAAGATGGCAAGGACCCTGCTATACATATGCAAATGTTTTAGGGCAGGGCCAAGGGCCAGATAATGAATATTTAAGCTTTGCGGGTCATACAGTCCCTGTTAGCAATGACTCAACTCTAACATAGTAGCAAGAAAGCAGCCATTGATAATTCATAAACAAATGAGGTGGCTGTGTTCCAATAAAACTTTATTTATAAAAAAATAGGTGACAGGCTGAATTTGACCCACAGGACTGTAGTTTGCCAACCTCTGTGCTCTGTGTTAGGGGATTACAAGGAATCAGGCACCGACTCTGTCTACAGGTCAGAGGTAGACATTTGAATTAAGTCTTGGCTATAGGGCAATGACAGAGAATGGCATTCAAAGAGGACAGAAACATGTTTGAGAATCGGGGGCATCTGATAGAAAATGGATATTTGGGAAAGATGTGAAATTGTGAGTGTCAAGAGACGTATACGAGGATGGCAGAGAAGAAGCTTGGAAAGAAGGATTTGTGCCTATGGTAACAAAAAGTTTATTGTGAAATAACTGCTTTCTAAGTGTGGTTTATTTATTTTTTGGTGGGCTTTTGCTTTCCTGTGTGAAGAACTTGCTTCTCTTCCCCTGATACAACTTTGATATTTTCCATCTTAATTTGTAGCACGGAAAACGTCTTCATTTGTAATTTTATCAGCAAAACAGGAAGAAAAAAAATCACAGAGGGTCTACATAGACAAACATCGTCACATGGTGTCACAGAACACATGGTGTTCTGGAGATGCTGGACTTAAACATTCTAGGAGAATACTCAGATGGACGATAAGGACAAATTTTTGTCTTCTGTAAAACCCCGTGGGTGTAATTCTGCCATTAGTCGAGATGGATGTTTCAATGTTGAGACGTGAGAAATCACTGAAACACCAACGGCATAACAAGAGAGCTGCAGGGAAACAAAGTTGATTCTGTTCCTGTTCTTGGGCTGTAAGTCAACTCAAGTTGCTTCTGACAGCTTGCTGATGAACGATGACTTGTAATGTTCACAGACACTTGTCCAAGTTAATAAGTTTATTAGAATTACTCCATAGGTCTGAAAGCTGTTGAGGATGATGCTGGATTCTCAGCTCTAAAATCAAATGATCTTCCCAGGTGTGTATCTGGGACAGCTTCTCACGATAGTTGAGTCCCTCTATGGGAGAAAAAAGTGGAGGCTGGAAGATAGATCAGTTTCCCTTGAAACATGGGTATGCCCTCTCTATGCAATCTGGGCATTCTCTTGATTTTAAGATTCCCCGTCTGGAAAATTAAAGTTTCAAATGAAGCACTGAGTTAATTAGATAATATTCCTAAGTCAGGTGCCAGGCCAAGATGCAAGTTTTCTCCAAAGAGAAAACCAAAAATTGTTACATGATTCTTAAGCCCCTACCCACATCTAAGGAATGAAAGGGTGGAAAAGAGAGCTATTAGGGTGCTTTACACTTGATCTTAGCCAAAAGGCCGAGAAGCGATTTATTAGGGTGCTTTAAACTCCACTTCACCACACCCACCCAAGGGAGCAGGGTGGCGAGACTGTGCCCCGCACTTCAGGCCTAGTGGAGCTCCATCCAGAACCCCATGGTTAGAATGACGTGGTGGGGCTCAGTGGCCTTGAATCTGACTCCTCCCCCTGAAGAGTGGAAAGCAGGCTGGCTAGTTGAAGAAAGGGCGGCTGAGCTGAGGATCACCCTGCCTGTGAGAATTTCTGAGAGCAAAGGACCCACCCGTGTCTCTTGTAACTGGAGAAGGGTCATGTGGGGGGGGGGGAGCTGACAAGAGATGGTCTTAATCTAGTCTAAGATGGCCACATAGCCGGAGAAGGGACTTCAGCACAAAGAGGCTGGAGATGAATCCAGACCCACAGAGGTTGAGGAAAGAGCCATTAGGGACCAGTGGGAAGAGAGGTTCATCGTCCTTCATTAAGGAACCTGCAGGTGGGACAGTCCCACAGACATGTGAAGATGTCTCCACAGAAGCATTCACAAGAGGGAGAAAGTGTTCAACCTCTGTCAGGCCCAGAAAGCATGAAGCCAATGTTTGACAGCCCCCGACACAGGAGGACATTCCTGCCCGCCTTCCACCCTCACTCTGTGGGCCTCTCTCCCCTCTGCTCCAATGGTGGCGGTGTCAGAACCTGCCCTTGGCAACATGGGGAAGAGAAGATGAGCAAAGTAAGGAAACAGAGCAAAGAATGATGCCACCATCTTCCCCAACGGCAGCTTCCAAGCTCCACTGGGCCCGAGTTGGGAGAAGGAGGACAAGCATCAACTTTGATCAGTTTGAAAAGTACTGACTCTTACCCACAACTGGACCTTCTCATACCCTAAACTGCCTCGGTGTGTTATGACTTAAGAATGATCAGAGAAGTCACCAGGTCTGCTAACATTTTCACCCAAGGTAAGCAATTCAGGAGTCTCACTAAGGAAACTGAAGTGATAGGGAAATAAAGTTGCTTTGATTTTGCATTTATGCTGGTCCTGGGTTTGGTTTCCCCCCGATCCATTTTTTTGCCCCCTCCCCACTCTGTTCATTATCTCAGGGCTGTGGTAGCAGAATTCTAGAGTGGCCCCCAAATTTCTAACTGCTGGTATATACGCTCTGCACAAGGTCCTCCCCTTGAATGGGGACAGGATTTGTGAAAGTAATGGGACAGTCACCTCCTTGATTAGGCCACGTGTTATAAGACTCTGCCTTAGCAGAGTGGAGAGGGAAGAAGGCTGCCATGTTGTGAGAGGGCCAGGGAGCTAGGATCTGAGTACGACCTCTAGGGGCCTCTGCAGACCCCACAGCCAGCAAGGAAATTCAGTCCTACAACCACAAGGAGATTACTTCTGTCAACAACCTGAACAAGCATGGAAGAGAACCAGAGCTTCACATAAGACCACAGCCCTGGCCAACACCATGATTTCAACGTGTGAGCCCAGGAGTAGAAGACCCACCTAACCTATGCCTGTTCTGTTGCCCAGGGAAAGTATGGAATGATAAATATGTGTTGTTTGAAGCCTCTAGCTTTGTGGTAATCTATTACACAGGTATGGAAAATTAATACAAGAGAGTTGATTCTGGGAGGCCATCGTCCCAGTTCCCATGTCAGCTGAGATCTAGCTGGGTTCAGCCAGTGACAGGTGCTGCCGAGAGATGGAAGTGCCGAGGGGGAAGAAACCAGGGAGCGTTCCCTGTCCCTCTGCCATGGATGGACTCTGGGATAGTCGTTGTGTTTCCTTGGGGGTTCCAGCTGCCAACAGGTGACTTGTCGGGTAAGAACTGTCTTCCCCCACCCACTCCACCCCCTTCTTTCTTTTCCCTTCTAATGGTTAGAGATGTCAGAAACTGCTATCAGAAGAGCGGTAGAAAAACAAAGGCGGGGGCATAGAGAAAAATCTCATCACACTTTTCCCTGACTGCAGACTCCAGGAATTCCACCTCCCCTACTGTCCCTCTTGCTCCCTGAGGTTGCCAATTTCTCACTCATCTCACCCCCTACCCCCTGGTTTAGCTTCTCAGCCGCTCCACACTTGGGTAACCCACTCCCTGCATTAAAGTCCCTCTTTTTAAAAAACTCAAATGGTTTCTGATTCCTGGTGAGACCCTAACTGATAAAGCATCCCATGAGCCATGTGTGTCTGCCTATTTAGCTACCTACTCATGCATGTGTATAGGTATATATATGTATCTGTGTGTATACATATATATGAATACACACATATACATATGAAATTTTTTTAGTAAAAGAATGAGCCAAAGCAGATTCAATCGACTACCACCACTTCCAGAATGCTTTCACGTTGGTTAATAAACTTCCTAAAAAACCACATTAGCTTGCATTTAGTAAAATGACATGTTGAGAGCTTTCATAGACAGCTCTTTGATCTAATTGGGAATCCACAGTCTAGCCTTGCAGTCTAATTTGTGACATCACACATCTTTGGGTGTCCTTAGTCTTCTGTACTAGAAGTTGAGCCAGTTAAAGGGACTACGAAGAAAAAGTCTACCTCCTCTTCCTCCCCCACCAGCCTCTCATGGCTCCGATATGGACTGACATTGCTGGCCTAAATTCACAAAGCCCAGACTTAGCCAGCACTGGAAGCAAGGTGCGGTCCCCAGGGTGTCCTGGTCATCCAACAACACATTTCATCCATAATCAAATAAGACATTTCAGAAACCCGCTCATTTTTGGTCATGCTGGCAAATTCTGCTATAAAGCGTAGACACTTTCTCAAAGAGGTGACTTCCTAGACTGTTACAAAATTTCAACTTTCTTGCCCCTTTTATGGCATGCTATTTATGGCTTAAATTCACACACACACAAAAAATGTTAAGAGGAAGGGACACTCGCACAGATGTAGAAAACAAACTTATGGTTATCAAGGGGGAAAGGGCAGAAGAGGGATAAATTGGGAGATTGGGATGGACATATATACACTACTGTATGTAAAATAGATAACTAATAAGACCTACTGTATAGCACAGGGAACTCTACTCAACACTCTGTAATGACCTATATGGGAACAGAATCTAAAAAAGAGTGGATACATGTACAACTGATTCACTTTGCTGTACAGCAGAAACTAACACAACACTGTACATCAACTATACTCCAATAAAAAATAATTTAAAAAAAAGAGGAAGAGACACTTAGGCGCAAAGGTTCAAAAACCCAGCAGAAGTGAAGCTACTGCACCATCCCTTTATTTAACATTTGTGTATGTATTAAAGAGCCAGTGGGCGTCTGGACTGTGGATTAGGGCTCCATATGGGCTCTCAATCTCTCACAGAGGTAAAGCTGTAATGTAAACGCTGACTCAATCACTGGACGTAGTCAGATGTCTCACCCATCAGCAGTCAGCGTTAGCATTAGGCAGACAGAGAAGGGGAGAACGATTCATTGGGATCTAACGCATAATGGGGGATCAGTACAACCACCCCCTGATATGCAAGCTTTATCTTTTTTTTAATTATTTTTATTTTTAAATTTTTGGGTCACGCCTCGTGGCATGTGGGATCTTAGCTCCCCAACCAGGGATCGAACCCATGCCCTCTGCAGTGGAAGCGCCAGGTCTTAACCACTGGAGCGCCAGGGAAATCCCTGCAAGCTTTGTTTTATACTGGCTGGCTACTCAGTGTTGCTACGGAGACTCATTAACACTATTGCATCCATTGGTTTTGCCATTCCCCACCTTGGGCCATGATGATGGAGATGCCCACATGAGAAGATGTTTGGTTACAAATCAACAGGCAACACAGAGCATTTACCTTTCTGACCTTTGATTTTCATGATGCTGTGTATGGAAACAACAATGGATTCAAAAGTGAGGCGACTGTTGGTAGAGAATGCTTTTGTCGACTTCTGATGAATTCTTGTACCTGTAGACAAGCTATGGCCGCAAATGACAAATGAGCAGAGTTCTGACATGAATGTTGGTTGATATTTTCATTTATGTTAATGAGTAAGAAAAAACTGAAACGACGAAGAAGACATACGTTGGAATTTCACTCGTTTATCAGTGACATAAGTGACTTCTTTGCTGAATCAGGTAATAATTTTTGAATATGAGAATACTACCTCCAATTTTTGTGCTATTCACAGTGTAGTAGCTACAAATATAACAAACTCTTAAGTTCCATCGGCACGGTTAACATTTTCTCCATCACTTAATCTTAAGTGCAGAAAGCCAAGAGAACAATAAAGCAAGCTCAGATTGGTTGTGCTTGCCAATTTCTGTGGTGTAAAGCTTAGCATGTGATCCTCAAATGTTAATCCCTAAACTGGAAGCTTGATGAAGGCAAGACAGAACCTTATCCGCTATGCTAAATGCTGCACCCCCAGGACTTTGTACAGTTCATGGTGCCTGGTAGATGCTCAAAAGATACTTACTGAAAGAATGAGTAAGTCCTCTCCATCTACCTTATTCTGAAATAAATAGAAAACAGAAGCTATTTACCTTTGGGGAGCTCTCTCATAAAAATTCCTTGTTCTACAGAGTTTCCTGTTACTTTTTATTCCCAATTTGTGACTGAGGTCTGGCAATCTCAATAGAAGCCTAAAGGTGCCTTCTAACACCTTTCCCTTCCTTGATCAAGAACAGGGATGGTGGAAGGGAAAAAGTGAATCAGAAAATCTAAACTACATTTCTGCTACTTAGTTCAGTACAAATTCCTGATTGAACATAGACTTGTGTGACGAGGGAGAGATTAGGAATTCATTCTAAACTTGACTTCTTCCTCCTCATATTTTTATCAGTTACAGTTTTTCTTTCCCCCTTACCATCTTCATCCTGGTCCTAAGTGAATACTTCCTCCTTCAGATATTTTCCTAAATATCACTGTGGTGATATGGCTTTCCTTGGCCAATACATTTCAGCACACCTTATCTCAGATCACCATAAGCTCTACCTCTTTCTTTATTTTTCTCTGCAATGCTCTACATACTATATTTTTTATATATAAATTATCTATGTAAAAATTTATATATATATATTTTTTCTCTACAATGCTCTAAATACTATATTCATTTATTCGCTCATTTCTGCCTCTCCCCTCCCCCAACATAATGTAAGTTCCATGAGGGTAGGGATTTTTTTTTTTTTTTGGTCTATTTTACTTACTGCTATATTTCCAGCTCCTCAAACAATAAATATTTGTTAAATACAATAAAAGAACAAACATACTGAGCACCTATTTTGAGCCATAAAAACTGTGCTAGGAGATATGTCACCACTATCAGAAGGCAGACACGAATTTTACCCTTACAATTTACATTGTCTAGGTAGACCATTAAACAAAAATCACACACTTAATTAATTAATTTTAATTTAATTAACTACATTTAATTTAAAGGAAAAGTACAAGGATATTAACCTCATCTTAAAGTCATGGAAGACCTCACTTAAAAGACACTGATTTTTAGGCTGAGAACTAAGGGAAGGCAGACAGACACAACCAATGATCAAGAACAGTGACAGAAAGCTATGACCAAGAACAGAAAGCTATGACCAAGCACACAAGAACTCAGGGAGCACATGCCATCAGCCCTTTCAGATCAAAGTTGCTTGCTAACAAGACCCAGCCAGTAATAAACTAATAAAAATGAAAACTTTAGGACTCAGCCATAAAAAAGAACAAAATAATGCCGTGTGCAGCGACATGGATGGACCTAGAGACTGTCATACTGAGTGAGTGAAGTAAGTCAGACAAAGACAAGTATCATATGAGATCACTTATATGTAGAATCTAAAAAAATGGTACAAATGAACTTATTTACAAAACAGAAATAGAGTCATAGATGTAGAAAACAAACTTATGGTTACCAAAGGGGAAACATGGGGTGAGGGGAGGGATAAATCAGGAGCTTGGGATTAACAATATACATACTACTACACATAAAATAGGTAACTAATAAGGACCTACTGTATAGCACAGGGAACTCTACTCAATACTCTGTAATGGGAAAAGAATCTAAAAAAGAGTGGATACATGTATGTGTATAACTGAATCACTTTGGTGTACACCTGAAACTAACACAACATTGTAAATCAACTATACTCCAATAAAAATTAATAATAAAAAAAAACTTTAGGGAGCCATGGTGGAAGAATTAACCATGAGAATTGAATCTATTTAGATAAAGGACTAAGAATATATATAGTGGGGATTATGGCTACAGGCCAGAACAAAAATTTTATAAACCTTGACAACATAAAAAATACTAATATAACCACAAAAATAGGAAGAGGAGTGAGAAATCACAGGAGGAAGTATAAGTGCTAATTTCCTCATCTTTTGTAGCAAGGAGTCAGAATATTCTGTTAAAATCAAAATATGTTGTTTAAATAATTATAACAAGTTGCTTGTTTTCTTGAGTTTTGAGTTGTCTTTCTAGATCCTGGACAAAAGTCCTTTATCAGATATGTGCTTTGCAAATACCTTCTCCTCATCTGTAGCTTTTCTTTTCAGTCTCTTAACATGTCTTTTGAAGAGCAGAAGTTTTACATTGTGATGAAGTCCAATTTATCTTTGTAATAGCCTCAAGTTGGAAACAACTCTACTGCCTATCACAGGCGGTGATAAACAAACTGCAGTGTGTACATACGATGGAATAATAGGCAGTAATAAAAAGCAATACACTACTGATGTACACAGCAACACAGATGAATCTCAAAATAATTATGCAGAGTGAAAGAAGCCAGACAAAAACAGAATGCATACTGTATGATTCCATTTATATAAAACTCTGGAAAATTCAAACTATGATAGAAAGCATATCGCTTTGACTGGGTGAGGAAGTCAGAGCGAGGTAAAAGGAAGGGCCTTGCAAAGGGGCGTGACGAAACTTTTGGGGGTGAAGAACATGTTCACTATCATGAGGGTGGTCATGGATTGATGGGTGTGCATACAGGCAAAACTTACCAAATGGTACATTTTAAGTATGTGCGGTTTCTCATCTGTCAATTACACCTCAATAAAGCTGTTTCAGAGCAGCACGATTCTATTACTATTTTGTGCTTTTATTAACTTTAGAAAGGTTTTCTAGGAAGTAATATTCCTTACGGGGAAGAAGCCTGTATCTGAAGTTTTGCTCTTCTTTCAGTTTCCTTTTTATGTTTTTAGAAATTCAAATAAATGTGAAAGTTTCAACTTAAAACACTATGGATAATATAATCCCATTTTAATAAAGTTTTAAGACTCTATGCTGTCATTCATGTAAAAAAATACACGAAGTACATTTTATTTGTGTATATGTGTGTATATGTATTATATTATAATATAATATATGCATATATTATATAATAATATATAGCATACATTATATTATATATAATATGCTATATATTATATATAATGTATTATATTATATATAATACATATTATGTGTATTATATGATACATGTTTTATAACATAATTACATATTATAACATACCTATTATACACATGTATGTGTATATATGAACATATATAAAGACATATAAAAGATGTATATGTATTTGTATATATGTGTGTATATATATAAACAAGGTTTTCAATAATATTAAAAGAGAGTGGTAGTTACTCCTTAGTGGTAGGTTAATTTTTTAAAAATTATATTTTGAACTTCTCTGTATTGCTTGAGTTTATTTCAAGCATGTACACTTTTTTGTAAAGACACATAGTTATTATGAAGATGAAGGAAGGTGAGGAGAAGGGTAGGAGGAGGGCCAACTGGATGGAGGTGGGGAGAAAGTCTGACACACAGTGGAGAATTCCAGGGAACAGCCTGCAGTAGGAGGGGCTTAGACTGGAAAGAAACAAAGAAACAAACAAAAACAATGGGACATGAGGGAGTAGCCAGAGGTGAGCTGAAGACCAGAGATCCTAATTATATAGGACATTGCGGCTGCTTTAAGGTTGAGCACTTTATCCAAGTTTGAAGCAGAGAAATACAATGAGATTCTATAATAAAAAGATCACTCCTAGAAAAATTAAAAAATTAAACATAAAAATAAAATATAAAGGGAGGACAGAGTTTAAAAAAAAAAAATCACTCCTTTAAAAATTTACCCCAGTGGCCGCTGTTTTACAGAGGCTTAGTGATAGGAATATAATCATTGTGAGTAAACGTAATGTAAAAGATAAGTCATAACAAAGCCAAAAAGACTACTATATATAAATAGATAACTAATAAGGACCTAGTGTAGAGCACAGGCAACTCTACTCAATACTCTGTAATGGCCTATATGGGAGAAGAATCTAAAAAAGAGTGAATATGTGTATATGTATAACTGATTCACTCTGCTGTACAGCAGAAGCTAACACAACACTGTAAATTGACTATACTCCAATAAAAATTATTACTCCAATAAAAAAACCAAAAAACCCAAAAAGAACATATCAGCGCTTTCACCTGCAACAGGGTGAATTTCTGCCCCCCCTACTTGATTCGTCTACGCAGTCAGCATTTCTGCCCTTTGGAAATAGGGCTTTGGTTAGTTATAAAAGATGAGTCCTTCCTTTAAGACAGGCAGAGAGAGAGAGGCAGGGAGGGAGGGAGTGGGGAAGGAAGGAAGGAGCAGAAGGGAGAGAGGGAGAGAGGAAGAGAAAGAGGAAGAAAGAACTGCAAAAGTAAGCAGAGCTGAATGAAGCACATATGGAGCTGAAGCCGGAAAAAAAGAGAGAAAGAGGAAAAAGAAAGAAGAAGAGGGAAGAAGGAAGGGAGGCAGGGTGGGGAAGGACAAGAAACAAAACAAGATGAAAAGGATCAATAGCAGCAGACAGGCGTGGATCCCTTCAGGCCCTCGCGGGCTGTAATTATTTAGCTCAATGGGCTGGGGCACCAGGCGATGGCCCCCGAAGGGCTTGGATTAGATCCATCGCTGTGGCCAATTAGTTTCACCCCCTTTTCCGCTCTGCCTCAGCCACTTTTCACCACCTCAGGTCATGTACTTCAGTTTTTCACACCTCAGATGATTCTTCTATAAAATGGGAGCAGCAGTATTTTTTTTTTTCTGCCTTGAAGATTGCTTTAAAAAATTTGCATAACTTACTTGATGGAAGCCAGAGTGTCAATATTTAAAATAGAATTCTCAATTCAGAGCTAACGTTTTTGCTTTTCCCACTTTGTCAACAAACAAAGGTTTGCTAAGGGTCTACTTTTGTGTTCAAAATGCTCTATTCAAAGTTCAAAGTGGTGAAGGAGAACAAGAGTCCCCTTTCATCAAAATTCACAACTTCTGGTCTTCAAATGACAATGTTAAGAAAATGAAAAGGCAAGCCAGAGACTGGAGAAAATATCTATATCTAAAAATATAAAGTATAAAAATACAAAATATAAAAAAAACTTTTACAAGATGAACAACCCCATTTTAAAAAATGAGCTAAAAATATGAACAGACACTTCACAAGTGGAGATATATGCATGGCCAGTAAGCATATGAAATGATGCTCAACATCATTAGCCATCACCCACAATGAGATTTCACTACATACCCATTAGAATGACCAAAATTAAACAGACTTGACAATACCAAGTGTTGGCAAATACATAGAACAACTGGTGGTGGGAGTATAAAATTGTTCAACCCCTTTTGAAAACAGTTTGACAGTTTCTTATAAAGTTAAATATATACCTACTAGGCATCCAACGCATACTACTACTGCATATTTACCCAAGAGGAATAAAAACATATGTTCACACAAAGACTTATTCATGAACGTATAAAGCAGCTTCATTTATCATAGCCAAAAAGTGGAAACAAACCAAATGTCCATCATCAAGTGTATGGAGAATGGATACACACATACGCTATCTTCATAGACTAGAATGATAACAAGCCAAAAAAAAAAAAAAAAAAGAATGAATCACTGATATATGCAACAATGCAGATGAATTTCAAGAGCATTATGCTGAAAGAAGTCAGACTCAGAATACCATACTCTATAAGATTTGATTTATATGAAATTCTAGAAAACACAAATCCAGTCTATAGTGACAGAAAATAGTTTAGCAGTTGCCTAGGGCTGAGGAGGCGTGGGGGCTGACTGGGAAGAGACAAAAGAGAATTTTTAGGGCGATGAAAACGTCTCAGACCTTGATGAGACTGTGTATGTTTGTCAAAACTTATTGAAATGTATTCTTAAAATGGGTGCATTTTATTATATATAAAGTACACCTCTAAAAATTGATTTAACTTTCTAAAAAATAAAAAATAAAGTAAGAATCTCTATATCAAAGGGCTTGCAGTCTAAGAAGCATTGTGTTGGGCTTCCCTGGTGGCGCAGTGGTTAAGGATCCACCTGCCAATGCAGGGGACACGGGTTCAAGCCCTGGTCTGGGAAGATCCCACGTGTTGCGGAGCAACTAAGCCTGTGCGCCACAACTACTGAGCCTGCGCTCTAGAGCCCGTGAGCCACAACTACTGAGCCCATGTGCCACAACTACTGAGCCCGCGTGCCTAGAGCCCGTGCTCCGCAACAAGAGAAGCCACCGCAGTGAGAAGCCCGCGCACCGCAACAAAGAGTAGCCCCCGCTCGCTGCAACTAAAGAAAGTCCGCACACAGCAACAAAGACCCAACGCAGCCAAAAATAAATAAATTTATTAAAAAAAAAAAAAGAAGCATTGCATCCTTAGGGTACTTTATTCCAAATTATATCAATTTGAGGAGGGGGAGAATTTTCTAGTAGGGGATCTTAAAGCCTGTTCTAATATTAACATACTTTCTATATTAATGTAACCATCAATCATATCTCAATCTATAAAGTGACAAAGACGCTAAAGTAAATCAAGCAGGATACCAACCCCTCTACTGACATCTTGACTATCCTTTATAATGTCATCTGCCTTCAAACAAATCAAATTTTGTCCTAAGAGGTACTATTCATAATATTTGTGCCATCAGTTTTACATTTACTGTGCGTACTGGTTAATAGCAAGGTTTTTTAAGCTTCAGAGACTTAAGTGACATTTGAAAAAATATCCGAGATGAGAAATATAGTAGATGAATAATTTCCTTAATCAGTATAATCTCCAAGAAATTGATTATCATGGTTTATAACTGGTTCATGGGAATATCTTTAAAGTCTTAGACTACTGTCAAAATAAATGTGTTACAAATGATCATTTATATTATAAAAAGAGAATTAATAATAAAAAGCTACTTTTTCATCTCCCTTCTACTCAAATTATTTCCAATTACTGTCACTCATTCTTTTGTGGAATTTCTTGCCATTACCTTTTCATGACAAGTTTGAGCTCTAGTGTATCCACAGGGAACAAGAATTGTTTCGCTACTGCAGAGAGCGCTGGTTACAGCAAAATAACAGACTTCAGTTAGCCAAGAAGGACGACATTCCCTTGCTGCCTTAATCCTTGTGGAATGTTCCTGGTCTGGCTCATCCTAAAGGTGCTGATTATAAATAACCCTGTCAACCAACATGTGGTGGAAAGATCCCCTTTGGACCCAAGATACAACAGGTTGCAGTCCTGAGGACCTCCTCTTCCCTTTTGTTTTTACTTGCAGCAATTAGGGAAACTGAATGATAAGGATGAATTGAAATTCTTCTAGAATTAACTATGGCTGAGACCCCACTTAAGGTGGAAAGCAGGATTTTTGTGCTGGCATTTACCTCCTGGCATTTCTTCTTGGATCATATTCAGTAAAAGGATTCATTCTTACTTGATTCACGTCCATCCCTTCCTTAAAAATGAACCAACAAGTTCTAGGCACTGTAGAAAGAGTTTTAATTTAATCCTCTGAACCTCTCTACAAAGTAGTCTCTATTGCTATTTTTCCATTTTGCAGAAAAGAAAACTGAGACTCAGCGCAGTTATGTAATTTCCCCAAGGACACACAACTAACAATCAGAAGAGGTAGGAATCAAGTGTAATCTGACTGACTCCAAAGTCACCAAGGCATTCTGCTTTCTTATTGGGAAACTCAGTGCCTGCTTATTGAGACATCAATAGCTTATTGAGACATCAAGGATGGTCTCACCATGTTCAACAGGAGAGAGATTCTGTACAGAGAATAAGCAATAGGCTCTTACTAAATCTATAAGTTATTCTGGGGGACTTCCCTGGCGGTCCAGTGGTTAAGACTCTGCACTCCCAATGCAGGGGACACGGGTTCAATCCCTGGTCAGGGAACTAAGATCCCACATGCAGTGCGGCCAAAAAATAAAAAAAATTAAAATAAAAAAACAAAAGTCAATCTGGTATATAATTTTGACCTTGCAATATATTGCAAAGCTATTGACATAAGAATATCGGTTATATATGTTCATCCTCTACTAAAACTACTAAAACTCTACTAATTTTCAACAAGATTGACCAATACATTCATTTTTAAGAGCCAATTAGCAAATATTTTAGAGGGGAGACTGGCAGCATCTAATAAAGTTTGGATTGCGCATAGTTTGGACCCAGCATTTCCACTTTCAGGATCTGTCTTGCAGTAAACTTGCACAAGTATCAAAACACAAATAAACAAAAACATTCTTTGCAAACATTCTTACAGGAGCAAAAATTGAAACAACCCAAGGAACATCACTGGAGAATGGTTTAAAAAGTTTTGCTATGGGCTTCCCTGGTGGCGCAGTGGTTGAGAGTCTGCCTGCCAGTGCAGGGGACACGGGTTCGAGCCCTGGTCTGGGAAGATCCCACATGCCGCGGAGCAACTGGGCCCGTGAGCCACAACTACTGAGCCTGCGCGTCTGGAGCCTGTGCTCCGCAATAGGAGAGGCCGCGATAGTGAGAGGCCCGCGCACCGTGATGAAGAGTGGCCCCCGCTTGCCACAACTAGAGAAAGCCCTCGCACAGAAACGAAGACCCAACACAGCCATAAATAAATAAAAATAAAATAAATTAAAAAAAAAAAGTTTTGCTACATTTTAAAAATAACCTTATTATGTAGATTTCAAAGAAAGAGGTAGATTTACATGATATGGGAAGTTATCCAAAAAATATTTGGTGGAAACATAGGTGGCACAACAATATGTGTATTATTTTTTGCAAAAAGAAAAAGATGTATGAATAGAAAAATCTGGAAGGATACATGCTAACTGTTAACAGTGGTTATCCCTGTGGTAAAATATTGATGAGATTAGGAGGAGGGGAAACTTTTGCCATCTTAGATACTCCTAGATGTTTGCAATGAGAATGTGTCTCTGTGTTTAAATAAAAGCAAAGTATTTGAATTTACATTGCTCTTTACTTTTTACAATATATTCATATAGATGTATACATATTCATTAAAAAATACATGTAAATACATCAAAATGTTAACAATGATTATCTCTGGATGGTGGGACTAAGATTTCTTTTTAGCTTTCTGTTGCATAGATCTTTACATTTTATAACTTTCTTTAATGAATATGTATTACTTTTATAATCATCACAACTTACGTGAATCCCTGGAGAAACATCCTTCTCTCTGGAATTTGGCTCTATTTAGCCATCCCAAAAGGGACAGACTGAAGGAATAGGATGTTCTTTTACCTCATTAGGCAAAACAACACATTCTCAACCCAAAACATTTGGCTTGACCAAACACAATGGAGTGTTTGGTTTTCTGAATATACATAGGCATATTCTTATGTCTCAGATGACTCGGGCATATTTGTTTGGGAATGTGCTCATCCGATCAGTCAACACAGACTTCGTAGGCTTTTGTTTTGCTCAGTAGGCAAGGTGCTGTGGGGGAGAATACAAGAACGAGACACGGTCCTCTCCTTCAGGGTGAAGGTCAGGATCTAACTGAGCAGAGAAATATACATTCATGGAACATGAGACAACACCCAACGTGACATCTGAAGGGTTAAAGTATTTAGTACCAATGAAGGAGCATTATAGGCACTAAGCAGAGTCAGAAGAAAGAAAAGGGTTGGAGAGAGTTCATGGCATTGTGGCCCATTTGCCTCATTTGAAACAGGAGATGCATCAGCCTTTGGGGGATAATTGAAGCTACTCAGCTGGGATTAACTCCTGCTTCTTGTACCCATTCTACTAGGCTAGATTTTCTTAATTTCGGCACTACTGATATTTTGTCGTGAAAGGCTGTCCCAACCATTGCAGAACATTTAGCAGCACCCCTGGCCCCTACCCACTACAGGCAAGTAATACTCCCCTGCCCGGCTGTAACAATCAAAAATGTCATTGCCAAGAATCACCCTCAGTTGAGAACACTGTACTAGACCAGGCTGACTTTTGATAGATTATGAGAAAAGAGGGAAGAATTAAGATGGTAAGGTAAAGAAGGTAGAACACACTCTCCACTATGGCGGCATGGGGAGGAAACCAACCAGTATGAGGGAACCCGTGTTTATTAGTGAATGGTGGAAAATACAGTCACACAGGCAAAGTAGGACAAGACTCTGGAAATACAGATGTACTGAGACATAAAAGGAGATATGAGGCCATTGTGAAGTCTGAATCAGGAAATGTCACGATGAAATAATGTTTTAGGGAGACTGGCTTTGTGCAACATAAGGAAAGATTTTATGGGGGTCTGACTGGATTCAGGGAAACAAGTTGGGAAGAAATATCAATCACAGACTCATTGGCAGCTAAGAGAGTGGAAGGGGTCGTGACAATGGGAACAGAAAGAAGTGATAATAGATTAGATATACTTTACAGGGAACATGTACTGGACGGGGCTTGATATGGGAGGGGAAGGAGAAAAATGAATGAAAGAAGACAGAGTATCAGATCCTGGGTGACCACAAGGATGGGGTAAAAAAACTGACAGGAATGGAAATGGCAAGAAAGGAAGCCAATTTTCATTCATAGGTGATCATGGGTTTCTTCATATACATGTTGAATTTGAGGTCACAATGAGATATCCAAAGAGTAATGACCACCAGGCAATTAGAGCTAACGACCAGAGTGCTTTAAGATAATCATTCCGTGTTTACCAGTGCCAGGAGTGGAGATATGACCTCAAAATGGTGAGGCCAAGTTTGTGGATGGCTTTTGAGTTTGTGACTCTCTCTTCCTCTTTACAAACACAGCTTGTGTAAAGAATCTGAACTCACAAACTTAAAAACAAAAACAAAACACCTATGTGGTCCAGACCACAGGTACAAAGTGTCTCCAGTCCTATTAATTTCTTATTGAGCCATTCCCTCCTGAAGAGCATATAAGATACAGGTTGAGAAGATTATTTCTCTGAGGAGTTCATTTTATGTTTTCAGATATCATCATCATCCAGAGGAATTTATTTATTGCCAAATTAAACTTGAGCTATATCAGGTACCACACAAAGATAACAGCACAGATGTAGTCCCTGACTTCTAGATTCATACTTACACAAATAGGTAAAGCATTTACAGATAGAATAAAAAATTCTAAACAATGCACATCATGTACAAGTTGCAAGTATGGGGGAGGAAAGTTGTACTGGGGAGACAATTCCATAATCACACAAAATGGCACTGAAGGCAAAGCAATGTGAAAATGAGGGAGGGGGTCAAGGGATTCCCCCTCCCCCTCACTGAATCACTGAATGATCTTTAGCAAATCAGTTCAATTCATGGGGTTTGCATCTCTCCATCTGTTAAATGCCACTGATATTATCTGTTTGAGGATACACTCATATATTTACTTATTCAACAAACAATGAATTTTACCTCCATATGCTGGTCTCTGTGGGTGGATACAGAAATGTAAAACTGAAGGCACCATAACCCTTACCTTTGGAGGAAGTTGGCAAAAAAACAAAAACAAAATACAACCTTAATTGGAGGGAATTGTATCTGCTAGGATGCTCTTGATTATAAGTAACAAAAGATCCAACAAAATGTGGCTTACATAATAAAGATATTATCTCACATCAAAAAAGTCTCAAGATAGAAGGTTTTAGGGTTGATTAATTCAGTGGTCCCATGTCGTCATGAAAGACCCAGGTATTTTCTGTCTTTCTGACATCCTCAGTTTGTTGGCTTCATGGATAAAGATGGCTGCCATAGCTCCAGACATCACATCCTGAGGCAACCACAGATTGAAACTGTGAGGATTAAGAGAAGTAATGCATATATAAAGCATAGGTCCTGGCACATAGAAATGGCTCAACGGATATTAGTTTTTATTACTTTGTGATATTATGTGATACTATTTTGCTCCAGAGAAACTGTTTGTATTAGTTTGCTAGAGCTGCTATAACAAAGTATCACACACTGGGTGGCTTAAACAACAGAAATGTATTGTGTCACAGTTCTGAAGGCTAGCAGTCCAGAATCAAGGTGTCAGCAGGACTGCTTCCTTCTGAGGGCTGTGAAGTAAGGATCTGTTCTAACCTCTCTTCTTGGCTTGCAGATGGCTGTCTTCTCCTTCTGTTTCTTCACATTATCTTCTCTCTCCTTATCGTTTTCTCTTCAGTGGTGTTCTTTTTATAAGGACACCAGTCATAGTGGATTAGGGGCTCATTCTATTCCAGTATGACCTCTTCTTAACTAATCGTATCTATAATGACCCTGTTTCCAAACAAGTTCACATTCTGAGGTGGTGGAGGTTAGGACTTCAACATACAAATTTTGGGGTGGAGACAAAATTCGACCCATAACATTGCTCATCAATGTGCTTTAGTGCAAGCATCTTTGTTTTATCAATGCTTTTTAAAGGACCTATCCAGAGATAGAAAATAGGTGGGGAAATAAGACCTTGGCCAAGTGTTCAGTGCACTAGATCTCCCTTCTAGGTTGCAAATTCTGTTTCTCTGACTGTGGGCTGATTTATGATGCACTTGGAGGTGAAAGCCTTCGTGGGGAATTTTGCACATACTGAGCTCTTTTTGTAAAGAATGATGTTGTCTTCTCCGGGTTTTATTTCCTTTACTCTTTCCCCCTCCAACTTCATCTCATTTGTCTCCTTGCCCTTTTTAAGAAAAGCCAAAAGTTCCTATCGTATTCGTTTGCATTTCTTCCCAATATGGGGGAGAAAACCAATGGCCCAGAGTCTATGAGAATATATTCTTATTTGCTGCCATCCTTTTCCTCTGGTAGAGACTGTGCCTGGAATTTGGCCATGGTTTACATAGACCACAGAGTAAAACAAAGCATAATACTTTTTTTTTTACCAAGTTACACGTTCTCCTGGGCACAGGAAGAGTTTGTAAGCTACTAAAAGTTGAGTGAGCGCTCTGGGCTGCTCAAGGGAAACACCAAGACCATCTGGACAGTCCGCCCTTCTTTCACCTGGGGCCACAGTCACTCTGTCCTGGGCCTGGAGGGAAGTTGGATGGAGGAGAGTGCTGGGTTTCATTTCTGGAAAGAGAGGGAAGCTGAGAGGGGACCTAATAGGGACTCTCCCTCCTGTTCCTCAGCAGGACTGCAGGCTTCTTTGTTACGACAAGCTGAGAAGCAGTCTGCCGTCAGCGCCCTCACCCAGCTCCTGTCTCCCTCCCACTTCCCTCATCTTTCCTTTCCACCGGATCTGCTAGTGTTGGGGAACGAGAGCTTTTTAATTTTGCAAACCTGCACCTTCCACCCCAGAGCTGCTGCCACTACTGCACCCTGGCATGTCCCCTGCACCCACTCGGTGAGGTGGAGACCTGGCACTTGCCCTGCCATTCAATTAAAATGATCAGCTTTGTTCATTGTGATTACTCGCAGATGCCTTACTCAGCTGTAGGTACGATTTTTAATTTCAAGCCAAGCTTTCTGAAAAACCAAATTAAAGGCTCTTCCTTTCTCTTTTTAATGCTTACCATTAATATTTTTTTAAGGAGAAATGAAAAAAGTTTTAGCATCTCCAACAGTGTGTTCCATGAGTTTCCTGGTGGGAGGTGATAAAGGCATTTTTTTAACTGACTAAAAATGGTTAGCCACAACACCATGAAAATATCTCAGAATGTTTTAAAATGAAAAAAAAAAAAATTCTGTGACATGGAAATAGCAATTTAGAGGGGGGTCCAGGGGTTACCGGCAGCTTTGAACGGCTGATTTTAGCTTTCTCTGGACCTCCCTCGTGATTTCCACACCAATTTCCATCTACTTCAAAAAAGCAAGCCACCTGAGGTACAGAGGGGGGAAAGTATGGGATCATTTGTTATTTTGGACACAGATGATTCCAACGGAGGGAGGACATTAAAATGTTTCAAGAAACACAGCCTTTGAAATACAGCAACAGATTCACATCTATAACAGACTCTTCCGTAATACAGACACCGCCATCGAGCACAGAACCCTTTTGTGACTCTGTAGGCTTCAGATCCCACCCCCTAGGAACCTTTTTAACTCGTGGAATTTAGCTATAGCCTCTACTGATGCTTCACAACTACTTGCGCCATATACAGATCTAAGCATAAAATTATGATGGACAACAAACACCACCCTAAAAACTTCCACCATTTTAAACTTTGCTGTCAGAAAGAGGATAGAAGTACACTGCATTGCTACATATTCCTGGAGTCCTGGAGAAGGACTAACACCATACCATGCATATAAAGTGTCGTGTGTCCCTTAACAAGAGGATTTCAGTTGAGATGGCTGGAAACCGACACTAATTTACCCTTATTTGCATGTCCAAAATGGAGGTGTGATGAAGACCTAATTATTATTTAGTGTTACTTTGAATAATACTAAATGAAAATACGAATCCCATCATTCCAGTTGTTAATGACCCCAATTATTTTACTGTTACGCAGATTTTTTTCATGACCATCTTTCTGCTACCCTTTTTTTTCCCCCTTCAATCTTATTCTAGCAGTTCTAAGGCTTTTGATGTCCAAGAACCAGCCTACTCAAGGGCCCTCACTTGAACATTTTCTAGATGCTTATTTATTCTGATCACTCCTTGTTTTTTGCTTACTCAGCCTCCCTCTTACTTAGGGTGAGCTGCCTAGGGCTTGTAACCGTCTCTTAGAGGAGATGGAGGGTGCTAAGGGCTGGAAGAGAGAGCAGAGGAGGCAAAGCTATGGAAAGAGGCTTCTGCGCATTTCAACTGGGTTTAACATTTAAGCCATCTTACCTAGAGATTGTCACACTGAGTGAAGGAAGTCAGGCAGAGAAAGACAAATATCCTATGATATTACTTATACGTGGAATCTAAAAAAAGGGTACAAATGAACTTATTTACAAAAAGAGAAATAGAGTCACAGATGTAGAAAACAAACTTATGGTCACTGGGGGAATGGGAGGTGGGGAGGGACAAATTGGGAGATTGGGATGGACATAGACACACTACTATATATACAATAGATAGCTAATAAGGACCTACTGTACAGCACAGGGAACTCTACTCAAAACTCTGTAATGACCTATATGGGAAAAGAATCTAAAAAAGAGTGGATATATGTATATGTATTTAAGTGAATCACTTTGCTGTACACCTGAAACTAACACAACATCATAAATCAACTATACTCCAGTAAAATAAAAAAAAAAAATTTAAGCCATCTTGGAACAGTGAAACAGAGCAGTGAACTGAGATATGCAAACCTACTGTTTAACATTACCATATTACGCTGGGATTATTTAAATGTAGGTGAAACACACACCAAGATCCAGGCACATTTTCGAAGTCAGGTAAAAAGAGAGATGGTTCCTTTCCTTTACCTTTTACCTCTTTGCTACTTTGGGAGGGGAATCTAGTCCTGACACGAAGAGATTGGCCCAGAGAGACCTGCTGACAGTTTATGTTTCTGTTAAATTCGGCTAGATGGATTTTTTACTCAAATACAGTTCTTCAAAACATGGATGAAACCACCAGTTCCATTTCACTAGCCCTTGATCCTACTTGATCTTTCTCTAGGTTTTTCTAACAATGCTCATCTTTGGAAGTGTTTTTCTCAAATAACTAGTGAAGAGTATTTGTTTTGGCTCTTTGGGGGGTGTGTTTCCCCCGACTCCAAACAAAACTCTGGGATTATCCACATAAATATCCTGTTACATCTCATCACAGCTATAGGTGGGAGCTTTTGCCATGTGGCCTTTAAGCCAGCTGTGACTTGCTTTGGGTGGTTTGGTGCCACATGTGGTGGTGGAGCTGAGGGCTTTGAACTGTGGTAAAGTCACTGTGATGCCATGTTCTCAGCCTTGTGATGATATGCCTTTGGTGACTACAAGCACCCCCCAGACATCAGATCTCCTCAATCACTCAACTCCTCCTGGAAGAGACAGAAGATGCGGGTGTTGTCATTCTCACTTTTCGAAAGAGCGAACTGAGATGCATTGATGTTATGAGGATTATGCAAGTTTCCAGGACAGACCACGTCAGCATACATTTTGTTGGTTTGTTTCTATTCTCTCCTTTAGTACTTTATGAAATGATCCCTGGATCGTGTCTGGACATCCAGATTCTTGTCCTGCTCATGCCGTTACTTTGCTGTGAGACTTGCATTTCTGGGATCACTTGACTTCTCTGGGCTTCAGTTTTCTTATTTGCCAAATGCTGGCGTTGGATGAGATGGTCTCCAAAAACCTCGCCTGAATGAACCCTCCAAGGTTCTCTGGCATCTTGCTTTCATACCTCAATCTTTAAGGGGAGGAGGAATGTGGATAAGATGGCAATATTTTATTTCCCAAAGCTTTGATTAAACAAAATTGGCTGAGTAGGGAACTTACATCTCTCTACTCTTTTCTCCATATGTAATGGCATAAGTTGCTAACTGTATGCAAGGAAGCATTCTTGGGAAAATGTGAAAAATGTAAATGTGGTTAGAACTCTTTTGTAATGCACACATATGACCGCTACTTTATAAAGCTGATGACCTCTGCTCTCTTGCAGTCAGAAATTATAAAGAAAAAAACCAGAGAGCTGCTGGGAGGGCTGTGTTAGTGCTTTTGAAGAGTAAAATGGCAAAATAAAAGTTATAACAGAAATATTCATTGACTTAGTGTGACGGTTTTGTGCTGAGTCTTATGCCGGTGCCCTTACATAGCCCTGAGTTTATGACAGTTCGCTAAATGACGGTGCAATGGGGAACTTAATTTGTGCTCGTTGCTCTTCATGGTGAAATGAAGCTTATTACCTTTTTGAAAAGTTAGTGGTCAAAACAAATAACCAGATTAAATACCACCCTCTCAGTTTTTGGTGTCCTTCAGAGACTTTTTCAGAATGGGCACTCCATTGCCGTGGAAGTGAACGGCTGCCAGTTTGCTACCTGAGGTAGGTAAAATAAATATTGTATTGTTATCCTGATATCCATGCAGCCAAGTAACCTGACAAAGCTCATTACCCGGGTGCTACTGCACCAAGGGGGTCTGGTACCTGTATTTTCCTCTTCTCCAAAGTGGTCTTCTAAGTATCTACATCAGACCATATAAATTCTCTTCTTCAAATACTTCGGTGGATTCCCTTTGGGCTCTTGAGGAAATCCAAATTCCATAAACGGCTGAGAAAGCCCTATGTTTGTTTACTGCTGTGTTTCTAGTGCTGGGACAGTACCGGGCATGAAGTAGGCACTTGAATGCTTGTTGCATGAATGAAAATCCTGTGTGATCTGGTCCCTGCTCACCTCACCTACCTCTTCATCTTCCCCAGCCACTCTGGCCTCTTACAAGTTCAAGAAATGGCATGCCAAGCTCCTGTTCTGCTCCAGGCTTCAGCTTGAGTTCTGTTTCCTTCTTCTTAGCTAGTTAATTCTATCTTCCTTCAGGTAAAACATCATTCCCTCAGGTTTTCAATGATGCCCCAATCTTATTTGGTCCCTCATATTATTCTTTCTTACAGTACCAAATTTTTCTCTTTCAGAAGATTACCAATTTTGTAATTATATAATTATTTGTGTGAATATTAGGTTATAGATGGTTTCTCCCATTAGACTATTAAGTTCCATGGGGGCAGTGATTGTGTCTGCTTTGTTTAAAACTGTATGCTTCATAATTAGTATAGTGTCTGTATGTAATGAGTGCTCAATAAATATTTTAAACATTTTTTAGAAAAACCATTGGCATGCTGAAATTAAATTTTTATTTATTTATTCCAAATACTCAATACATGTAGATAAAAAAAGTAGATGGTGAAAAGTAGGTCCCCAGTTTCTACCACCTGAAGCAACTTTTGCTGTTACTTATATGTCCTTCCAGAGAGAATCTCTGGGAATAAACACATCTTTCAGATATGGCCAATAAATGTTCTTTGATGAATGAATTAATGAATCACTTCCATCATCACAAACCCACCGTGAGACTTCTCATTCGGTGTATAAAACCATATAAAGTAAGCCTTACCTAAGCAACAAAGAAAAAATAATATAATTTAGCCAGCTCAGAAAAAAAACCTTGTCATAGTGATTCTCTCTTTGTTTATAGCTCTGGATCAGAAAATAAGCATGACTACAGAATGTCACCCAATGCCCATAAAGAGACAAGATTTCTTTAATGAGGTAACCAAAAAGATTTTCTTTCCTCAAAAGAGATAATTCCATTTTTAGCCTTTTCTGCAGCAACAGAAGCCACCTGATGAAATAGGAATCCTTTGGGTTCTTAACTGGAGAACCTGATGCACAGCCAGAGATGGGGAAAGGCATCTCCTCAGGCATTCCTGGCACTCACAGCCCAGGCTGATATGCTGGCTCCTAAGCTGTTGGCCACACGGAGTTCTGGCCCCGCCAACAATGGGACAAAAGCCGCAGACGGCGCTGGTCTGCTCTCTTCTGATCAGTGGGGCAATCACTGCTGGCCGTGCATCATGTTCTCTGGTCCTCCTGGCCTCGCCCAGGAAGCAGCCCGGGGTTGTTCTGAGCTGATTCTAGATGCCTGTATTCGTTTCCTAGGGCTGCTGTAACAAAGTCCCACCAACTTAAACCAAGAGACCTATATTCTCTCACAGTTCTGGATGTGAGAAGTGTACAGTCAAGGTATCAGCAGGGCTATGTTCCCTCTGAGGGCTCCAGGGAAGGACCCTTCCTTGCCTCTTCCAGCTTTTGATGTTGTCGGCACCCCTGGGTACCCCTTGGTTTGTAGCTGTAATACTCCAATCTCGGCCTCCGTTGTCACATACCCTTCCCCATGTGTCCCTCTGCCATCACATGGCTTTCTTTATTTTATTTTATTTATTTATTTTTGGCTGTGTTGGGTCTTCCCTGCTGTGCACAGGCTTTCTCTAGTTGCGGCGAGCGGGGGCTTCTCTTGGTTGTGGTGTGTGGGCTTCTCACTGCGGTGGCTTCTCTTGTTGCGGAGCACGGGCTCTAGGTGTGCGGGCTTCAGCAGTTGTGGTGCGCGGGCTCAGTAGTTGTGGCTCATGGGCTTAGTTGTTCCGTGGCATGTGGGATCTTCCCGGACCAGGTCTCGCACCCATGTCCTCTGCGTTGGCAGGTGGATTCTTAACCACTGCGCCACCAGGGAAGTCCCACATGGCTTTCTTATAAGGCCACCAATCAGTGGATTTAGGGCACACCTAATCCAGTATGACTTCATTTTAACTTAAATAATTACATCTGCAAAGACTCTATTTCCAAATAAGGTCATATTCTGAAGTTCCAAGGTAGATGTGAATCTTGGCAGGGGGGACACTATTCAACCCAGCCTGGTACCCGAGGCAGGCAGATGACTGGTGTCCAAGAACAGCCAAAGCCTGCGCCCATCTGAACACCGCCATCAACGAGGACGGTTCCCTCCGACTGCAGTTTCTTCCTGGTTCACGGGAACTTGGGCATCTTCATGTGTGTCCTCCACACACCTGCAATTTAGACCACCTCTCTCTCGTCCCGTTTGTTTTTAGGTCAGGTGTGATTTTGACTGCCTTACATCCAAATCCTTTCCATCGCTGATCCTAACAAAACAGCAACGGCAAAGCTCCAGCCCACACTGGAGCTGCTAAATGGTGAGACAATCTCGGAGCCCGGACCTAGTGTTCACAAGGGGTCTCTTCCCTAACGGAAACTTTGGTTTCGTAGCTGCATTGTTTAGGAAATGGCTCTCTGTTAGAATCCTGGTTGCACAGTGACAATTACAGCAGCCCACACGGGCAGCCAGACCACCCGCCTGGAGTGGCAGGGATATTTTAGGTGGTACATCGGGGGAGTTATGAATGGATCAGGCTTCCTTCCCTGCTTTCAGCTGTCAGCCAGCAATCAGTGGAAGCTGCTTTCCTCCTGAGGCAGGAGTGAGCCAGTTTTGCTGACAACATCTGTACACAGAAAATGCCAGTCTCAGAGCGGGCCGGGCAGCAAAAGCAAGAAGACGGTGCCTCCAGAGACCAAGTTGGTCCCGTGATTGCGGAAACGCAGGTGCTTTCCCGGGTGCAAGAGCAGAATTCTTTTTTTAAAAAAAATATATATTTATTTATTTTTGGCTGCGTTGGGTCTTTGTTGCTGCGTGCAGGCTTTCTCTAGTTGTGGTGAGCAGGGGCTACTCTTCATTGCGGTCCGTGGGCTTCTCATTACGGTGGCTTCTCCTGTTGCCGAGCATGGGCTCTAGGCATGCTGGCTTCAGTAGTTGTGGCACGCGGGCTCAGTAGTTGTGGCTCGCGGGCTCTAGAGCGCAGGCTCAGTAGTTGTGGCATGCAGGCTCAGCAGTTGTGGCTCACGGGCTTATTAGTTGCTCTGCGGCATGTGGGATCTTCCCGGACCAGGGCTCGAACCCATGTCCCCTGCATTGGCAGGTGGATTCTTAAGCACTGCGCCACCAGGGAAGCCCAAGAGCGGAATTCTTGACCTCAGGGAACTGTGTGTACTGTCACCTGTGTGATCAATGGCTTGTTTGCTTCTCACATGATGGGCTGACACAACCTGTAAGTAGCAGGTGATGGACCATTTTCCTAAGTAAACACTAACATTTCTGATAACACTACCTTCTCACCCAGTCCTGTTTACTTAGTTCATACCCAATTCCTAAGCATGCAAACTTAGAGGTATTGCCTGATTCTTCAGAAAGTCTCCAAATAGCCCATTAGGAGACCTGGCCTCTCCATTTAGAAAGTGAGTATAAATGCTGAGGTAAAATAGTAACAAGACGTTAGAAATACCCAGTGGAAACAGTATTTATTCATCCAACAATATTTGGGTGTCGATATACTCTAGGCACTCTGCCCAGAAGGAGGATACCAGGGTATCAGGGTGATTAAGATGGGGTTTCTTTTTGGTCTGTGCTCTACTCAAACCAGAGTCACAGGTGGCCTGCACCTGCCTGGCCGGAACTGCTTGGAAATGAAACCCGAAGCCACCTGCTTCAGGAAGGCACCTGCTCTTTGTTGGGTGGGTCATGGGAGAGAATCCCCTTTGGAGTAAAATATCCCCTTGATGGGTTAGTGTGTGAAGTGCTGCATTTCTGGACAAGACAGGAAAAGGGCAGAGCTGTTCCCAGGAGTGGGGTCTACCTGCTTCGGTCAGTACATCACTTGGCCATCAGAGAGATGCTGTCACCTTACCAAGCATGGGGAACAGAGACAGACAGTCGACACCAAAGGCCCAGCAGGTACAGAAGTGGGATGATGCTTCACTAACCTGGCTGTCATCATGCACCAACTTAAATGTGTTAATAAAAGGAAGATTTCAAGAGATTGAAAGCAGAAACTTCAATTTAAGAGACAGAGGGAAGGGAAACCGCTGCCTTTTGGAGAGACTAAGAAAGTGTTGCTTGACAGCAGAGTGGCAATCTGGGACCGAGGAAAGGACATTTGCTCTAGAACCAAGAGAACCTTCTTTTACATCCTAGCTCTGCCACTCACTAGCTCTGGGCCCTTGGGAAAGCTCCTTAACATGAGGTCAAATTTCCTGTACAATGAAGACAACCATAGAGTAAGAGTGAAAGAAGGCATAACTAAAGTATCTGAGATATGGAAGTCCCTCAATAGAATAAGTGCTATTAGTAATATACAATGAATTAAGGACAAAGTTAGGCAATGTCAAATTACCAAATTCTGTGATGTATGAGATAAGCATGCGGTGAGAGGTAATATCACAACATATTTACGTGCAGTGTTAACAGAACCCTGACTTATTTCTAAAATGCATAGGGATCTTCTCAGGTTATTGATGGGAAGATCAATGACATATATATATACACACACACACATATGTATATTCATATGTGTGTGTGTGTGTATATGTACATATATATACATACGGATATGAGATTATATGATTAATCACGTACACACAGTACATGTAGGATGACCTTACGATCATATTCTGGATGGGGAGATATACACATGAATGATTAATGCCTGATTTGAGGTTAGAGAGTGTCCAGGTAGAACAGAGACCAGTAGTACTTTAGCTGCCATCTTTAAACATCAGTTCCCAGAGAAGTATATTTTGGTAAAGATCCTTTGGAAATTGACTCACACTGACCACAGAGCATTTTGGATTTTCCTTTTGGGCCCTTACTCTGGACTCATAACAGGTCAATTGAGGTGCAGGGCCCTTCAAGTTCAAGCTGCTACAGAAGAAATCAATGCACCATTCTAAGTCCTAGAGATAAAACAGTTAATGGGAAATCAGCCGACTTTTTCTATGAAGGGCCACATAATAGCTGTGTTTGGCTTCGTGGGCCAAACTATGTGACAGTCTCTGTCACAACCAGCCAGTTCGGCTGTGGCAGCACAAAAACAGCCAGAGACACCATGTAAATGAACTTGAGTGGCTGTGTTCCAGCAAGACTTTATTTATGAAAAAAGGCAAGGACCACACCTGGCCTGTGGTCCACATTTTGCTGATTCTTTTCCTCATGGAGCCTACATCCTAGGGATGATAGAACCTACATTCTGGGGGTAGGACACAGGCGATAAACAAAATAAACTGCAGTTTAAAACAGGTTGAGCAGAGTAGGCCTTACTGTGAAAGTGATTTTTTAACAAAGACTTGAAGTTGGTGAGGGAATTATACGTGGGAGAAGAACATTCTAGGAAAAGGACGTAAGGCACAGGGAAGTAGGGAGAACCTGAGGGCCAGGGTGGCTGGAGTAGATCAAGTGAGAAAAGGAGGAGGGGCGGGGGGGGGGGAGGAGGGGCGGGGCTGGGGAGGAGGGCAGAGCGCACACGACTGTGGAGGGCACGGTAACTGGGACTTGTACTCGGAGCGAAAGGAGACGCCAGCGGGAGACGGCGGGCAGAAGTGGGTTCTGATGGCTGCGTTGAAAGGATCGTCTGTTGTGTTTTTAAAGAGTTTTCTTTGATGTGGACCATTTCTAAAGCCTTCATTGAATTTGTTACAGGATTGCTTCTGCTTTATGTTTTGGTTTTTTGGGCCATGAGGCATGTGGGATCTTAGCTCCCCAACCAGGGATCAGACCTGCACCCTCTGCATTTGAAGGCGAAGTCTTAACCACTGGACGGCCAGGGGAGTCCGGAAAGGATCATCGTTGGACACAGATTGTACGAAAGCAAGAGGAACAGCAGGCAGCGTGACTGGAGGAGGCTGCAGTGACCCAGGTGAGAAGTGAGGGTGGTCGGAAGATGGTGTAAAGTCGGCAATTCTGATGGTATTTTGAAGGTAGAGCCTAGAAGATTTTCTCAAGGGTCCATGCAGGATAGTACAACTAGGAAGTTTTGTTAGCGACTTCGCTGTTAGAAACTTAACTTTGCAATGAACAAGTATTTAGTACACAGTGTATGAGGGTAAGTTAAAGTAAAAACATAGCAAGTTAGAGTCAACTTCGGTTTTATATTTCCAGCAACTGACATTTGACACCATGATTGAGACAACTCACTTCCTTCTGGATTTGTATGATTTTCATTCTCTATCTATTCCAACTTAACCACAGTGAGGATTCGCCTGTGCTAAATGGTTTCCAAGTAGTTTTTAGCCTACAGGATGAAACTGACGTGACTTCAGGCTAGCTGCTCGATCCTATGGAGAACGTATCCCAATGTGGGTTCTACAGACTACAAGTGTGGTACAGTGGTTAGTGGAAAAGGGATTCTGTGGGCAGACGCCCCTGCATACCACAGCCCCTTCTCAGAGATTCCAAATGCGCACTAAAATGGTAAAGTGTCTGCGATCTTGAAGCAAAAGAACCCCAAAACCCCAACAAAAACAAACAAACAAACAAAAACCAGGAAATTCCCCGGCGGTCCAGTGGTTAGGACTCCACGCTTCCACTGCAGGGGGCACAGGTTCGATCCCTGGTCGGGGAACTAAGATCTGACAAGCCACGCAGCGTTGCCAAAAAAAAAAGTGTACAAGTCACTGGCATTAAAAAAAAACCAACAAACCCCCCAAACAACCAACCAACCAACAAAAAACCCCCCAAAGAACAACAACTCTTTAACCTGAACATCTCTCCCAAGCCCAACTTTTTCCACTTGCTTCCACCTTGCCTACTTGCTTCTACCTTAACTGAAAAGAAAATCAATACACTCATGATTAACAGAACATTTAACTTCTAGTAAAGGAAGAGAAACACACCCCTGCTAGGTCTAAGAACCATCAGACAATGAATTCATACATAATCCTGCCCTGCCTATCTCACAAGGCAATGGCAAGGACTGAACGCAACTATCTACACAAAAGTATTTTGCACACGACCTCTAAAGTATCCAGCACATGGGCATGATCAGTCTTTTACAGAAAGTTAAGTCCAAGGAAAGATGCCTCAAACAAGGAATGAGAAAGATCATGGGGGCTTCCCTGGTGGCGCAGTGGTTAAAAATCCACCTACCAAGGCACGGGACATGGGTTTGAGCCCTGGTCCGGGAAGATCTCACATGCCATGGAGCAACTAAGCCCGTGCACCACAACTACTGAGCCTGTGCTCTAGAGCCCACAAGCCACAACTACTGAGCCCTCACACCACAACTACTGAGCCTGCGCTCTAGAGCCCCCGGGCCACAACTACTGCAGCCCACGCGCCTAGAGCCCGTGCTCCACAACAAGAGAAGCCACCATAGTGAGAAGCCTGCGCACCGCAAGGAAGAGTAGCTCCCGCTCGCCGCAACTAGAGAAAGCCCACGCGCAGCAATGAAGACCCAACACAGCCAAAATAAATAGATACATAAATTTATTTAAAAAAAAAGATCATGCGTTCCTGCATAGGCTTAGAGCCTGGAGTACAGGCTACCATGAGAGACTGCAAGGCATCCCCAGCAACAACCAATCTCATCATTGTGCTAAAATGCCAGGTTATCTTTGTTGTAAAGCTACCTTTTTGAAGAGAGCGATGTCACCAAGATGATGACATAGGTCGTTCCCAACTTCATCCCCCTCACAGGAAGAACTAAAAGCTATTCATGGACACGATGCCACTGCAAAAATTCTAGAAAAGGGAGGTGAGGCTGAAGAACCCCCTTCATCACAGAAACCAAGACAGACTGCAAGAGAAGGATAAGAGGGGCAGCTACACGCTGACCACGGTGTCCCTCCCCCAGGCCAGCACAACACCACACAAAGAGGTCTGCCCTGAGCCCATGGTTCTCCAGTGAGAAAAGAGAGCTGGGGTGACATCAGCTCTCCCTGCACTGCAGGTCGCTTCCTGGGGGTTCCCACTCTGGTCTTACCTCATGGAGAACTCAGGGGCATCTGCGGGGCTCCACCACTGGGAAGGTGACCGTGATCGAGGAAGGGGAGGGGCTTCCAACAACCAGCACTTGGATCTTGGCAAACAAAGTTCCCACCTGCAGAGCCCAAGCAGTAGTACCAACCTGTGGCTTTGCTCATCTACAGAACCAAGGTGGGCGCACGGCATGACCAGGGGACTGGGCAGGGTGCCAGTCTGCCTCATTCAGGTCCTCAGATGATGAGCTGTGCAGGCCGTAGAGCCTGGTTGGCCCGTGTGCAGGCAGGGGGCGGAATCACAGTCCCACCCCCCTTGCGGAGAGCGTCTTCTGGCCCCATCTGACCAGAAGGGCTAGGGATAGCTCCTGGAAGCTGTATGACTCAGCGGCACTTGAGCCCAGAGAACGACAGGCAGAACCAGTAGTTTGCAGAACAAAGCCAGCGGCTCTGTTCGGCCAGGGAACTTGGGTTGCGGGTTGGCTTGAGTTAAGACAACAAATGAACAGCTTTACTGGCTAAAGAGCTGCTTCTCTTGCTGTGCCCAGTCAGGGGATCTGATTTGGAGCCCCTTCTTTGCTGAATATAGTCTTCAGCCTGTCTCACCTGGGAACCTGACCAGAACACACGGGAAGCTGTGCAGCCCATTCAACAGCCCTGCTTCTAGTGATACCTGAGCAGCAAGCGCAGCCTGCGGCTCCCTCCATCTGCAGAGCAAAGCTGGTAGCCTCACAGACCAGGATATTCAGCGTACACTCTGGCCTGACCTGGGTCCCCAAACAATGAGCTGTACAGACTCTGGGTCCCATCCTGCTGTGCAGCCAGGGCAGGGGAACTATTCGTAATTCATAGCCCCGCCTACTGCTGAGTACAGGACCCAATCCAGACCAACTAGTAGGCCTCACCAGAGACTCCAGGCCACCAGGGACCCCCTCCTACAGCTTAACTTGAGCAGGAAAACAAGTCAGCAGTTCTACCCAGCTGTTCTCAACCAGTGTCACACGCCCCCTGTCCCTATCTCCAGAGCTTGAGCAGCTGCCTCATACCAAAAAAGACCGTAATAGCAGGCCCCACCTGTCCAAGGATATTATGAGAAGACACACCCAGAAGCCCAAATTGAGCTGACTGGTGAAGATCTGTCTCTGCCAAACCAAACCCGTAAAGTCTAGAAGAGGAGCCCTATTACTCAAACGCACAGATACCAAGGTAAGGAGTCAAGGATCACAAAAAAAGGAGGTAAATATGACAGCACCCAAGGAAACGAATAAAGCTCTAATGACTGACCCTCTGTGAACAGTCAGACAAAGAATTCAGAACAATCCGCTGAAAGAAGTTTAGTGAACTACAAGAACACTCAGACAGACAGCTGAACAGAATTAAGAATATAACGCATGAACAAAATGAGAAGCTCAATAAAGAAATAGAAACCATCAAAAAAACCTGAACAGAACTCCTAGAGCTGAAAAATACAATGACTGAACTGAAGGATTCAATAGAAAGTTTCAAAAACAGACTTAACCATGCGGAAGAAAGAATCAATGACCTAGAAGACAGGACATTTGAAATTACCCAGTCAGAGGAGCAAAAAGAAAAAAGAATGAAAAAGAGTGAAGAAAGCCTACAAGACTTACGGGACACAATCAAAAGAAACAATATCCACATTATGGGAATTCCAGGAAGACAAGAGAAAGAGAAAGGGACAGCAAACATATTTAAAGCAATAGTGGCTGAAAACATGCCAAACCTGGGGAAAGAAATGAACATTCAGATCCATGAGACCCAACTCCAAATAGACTGCATCCAAGTAAGGTTACATCAAAATACATTATAGTTAAACTGTGAAAAAGTCAAAAACAAATGAAATAATTTTGAAAGCAGCGAGAGAAAAGAGAAAAGTTCCAAACAAGGAAACCCATATAAGACTATTGATAGATGTCTCAATGGAAAATTTTCTGTTTCTGGAGAACAGAAGAGAATGGAATAATATAAATCAAAATAATGAAATTTTAAAAACCTGTCAACCAAGAATTCTATACCTGGTGAAGCTGTCCTTCACAAATGAAGGAAGGATAAAGACTCCCAAACAAAAGCTGAGGGAGTTCATCACCACTAGACCTGCTTCACAAGAAATGCTAAAGGGAGTCTTTGAGAGGAAGTAAAAAGGTGCTAATTAATTAACATCATAAAAATTTAAGAAGATAGCATAAAACTCACACGTAATGGTAAATATACCAAAGTTCAATTGTGTAATATGGAAATAGTGGTGAATAGTTTACTCACAAGTCTTGTTTAAAACTTAGGAAGCAAATGCAGTAAAAATAAACATAACTACCATAATCTGTTACTGGATATACAATACAAAAGTATGTAAACTGTAACATCAACAACCTAAAATGTGAAGGAGAGGAGAAGTAAAAGTATAAAGTTTAGGAATGCTATAAAAGTTAACTTGTTGGGCTTCCCTGGTGGCACAGTGGTTGAGAATCTGCCTGCCAATGCAGGGGACACGGGTTCGAGCCCTTGTCTGGGAAGATCCCACATGCCACGGAGCAACTGGACCCGTGAGCCACAATTACTGAGCCTGCGCATCTGGAGCCTGTGCTCCGCAACAAGAGAGGCTGCGATAGTGAGAGGCCCGCGCACCGCGATGAAGAGTGGCCCCCACTTGCCACAACTAGAGAGAGCCCTCGCACAGAAACGAAGACCCAACGCAGCCATAAATAAAAATAAATTTAAAAAACTACAAAAAAAAAAAAAGTTAACTTGTTATCAGTTTAAAATAGTGTTATAAGCTTAAAATATTTTATGTAAGCCTCATGGTAACCACAAGGGGGAAAAAAAACCCTGTAGTAATTATGAAAAAGAACATGATAAAGATGTCAAAGCATACTCACACCAAAAGACATCAAAACACACACACACACACACACACACACACACACACACACACACACAATAGCAGGAGAAGCAGCAAGGAGCAATGGATCTACAAAACAGTTGAAAAACAATGACCAAAATAGGAATAATGAGTCCTGACTTATCAATAATTACTTTAAAAGTAAACTGATTAAATTCTCTAATCAAAAGACAGAATGGATGAATAGATTAAAAAAAAAGATTAAAAAATACACTGCACACAAGAGATTCACTTTAGCCTTAATGACACACATAGATTGAGAGTGAAGGGATGGAAAAAGATATTTCATGCAGATGGTAACACACACACAAAACCACTGGTAGCTACACTTATATCACATAAAATAGACGTTAAACTAAAAACGGTAAAAACAGACAAAGCAGGCTATTATATAATGATAAGGGGGGGGGGTCAATCCCTCAAGACTACTTAATAATTGTAAATATTTAGGCACCCAACATCAGAGCAACTAAAAATATAAAGCAAAAATAGAACTGAAAAGAGAAATAAACAGCAATACAATAATAGCTAGGGACTTTAATATGGCACTCTCAACAATGGGTACATGAGACTCAATAAGGAAACAGTGAATTTGAACAAACTACGGACTAAATGGACCTAGACATATACAGACCATCCTATCCAACAACAGCAGAATACAGATTCTTCCCAAGGGTACATGGAACATTTTCTAGAATAGACCATATGTTAGGCCACAAAACAAGTGTTAAATTCATAAAGACTGAATCCATACCAAGTATCTTTGATCACAATGAAACTAGAAATCAATAACAGGTGGAAAACTGGAAAACTCATTAACACATGGAAATTAAACAACACTCTCCTGAACAACTAATGGATCAAAGAAGAAATTAAAGAGAAAATTCTAAAAAGTATCTTGAGACAAATGAAAATGGAAACACCGCATACCAAAACTTATGGAATGCAGCAAACGCAGTCTAACAAGGTGGTTCCCAGCAATAATCGTCTACATTAAGAAACAAGAAAGATCTCAAGTAAACAATCTAACTCTATGCCTCACAGAACTAGAAGAAGAAAAACAAACTGAAACCAAAGTTAGCAAAAGGAAGGAAATAATAAAGATTAGAGCAGAAATAAATAAAATAGGGAGGAGGAAAACAATAGAAAACATTTGCTAAACTAAGAGTTGGTTCTTTGAAAAGATAAACAAAATTGACAAACCTTTAGCTAGACTAACTTAGGAAATAAGAGAGGACCTGAATCAAAATAATTAAAAATAAAAGACGAGACATTACAATGGATACCACAGAAATAGAAAATATGAACAGAGTTGGTCATCCTCGAATATCTGTGGGGAATCGAATGGCAGAGTATTTGCATATAACTTATGCAGTCTTCCCATATACGTTAAATCACCTCAAGAGTATGTATAATACCTAATACAATGTAAATACTATGTAAATAGTTGTAAATGCAATATAAATGCTTTGTAAACAGTTGTTGGCATGTGGCAGATTCAAGTTTTGCTTTTTGGAACTTTCTGGAATTTAAAAAAATATAGTTTTGCTCCACGGTTGGGTGAATCCATAGATGTGGAGCTCACAGATAGGGAGGGCTGACTGTCCTAGTAAGGAGATTGAATCAGTAATCAAAAACCTCCCAACAAAGAAAAGCCCAGGACTAGATGACTTCACTGGTGAATTCTGCCAAACAATTAAACAAGAATTCACACCATGTGGTATATATATGCACAATGGAATGTTACTGAACCATAAAAAGAATGAAATTCTGCCATTTGCAACAACATGGATGGGCCTAGAAGGTGTTATGCTCAGTGAAATAAGTCGGACAGAGAAAGACAAATACTGTACGTTATCACTTACATGTGGTATCTAAAAAATAAAATAAATGGATATAACAAAACAGAAAGAGACTCACAGATATAGAGAACAAACTAGTGGTTATCAGTGGCAAGAGGGAAGGTGGGAGGGGCAAAGGAGGGGTAGGTGATTAAGAGATACAAGCTACTATGTATCAAATAAATAAGCAACAGTGAATATAACCAATATTTTATAATAATTTTAAATGGAGTATAAGCTATAAAAATACTGAGTCACTATGTTGTAAAGTACTGTAAATCAACTATACTTACTGATAATAAAAAGAATTAACACCAATCTTCTTCAAACTCTTCCAAAAAAATCCAAGAGAAGGGAACATTCCCAAACTCATTTTATGAGGCCACCATTACCCTGATACCAAAGCCTGAAAAGGACACTACAAGAAAAGGAAACTGCAGGCCAATATCCCTGATGAATACAGATGTAAACATTCTCAATAAAATATTAGCAAACTGCATTTAGCAGCACATTGAAAGGATCATTCACCATGATCAAATGGGATTCATTTCTGGCATGCAAGAATGGTTCAACATACACAAATCAATAAATGTCATATATGACATGAATAGCCTGAAAGAAAAAAATCAATGATCAACTCAACAGATGCAGAAAAAGCACCTGACAAAATACAACATCCATTCATGATAAAAACTCTTAAAAAGTTAGGTACAGAAGGAACAAATCTCAGCATAATAAAGACCATATATGACAAAGCCACAGCTAACATCATACTCAACAGTAAAAGGTTGAAAGCTTTTTCTCAAAGATCAAATACAAGACATGGGTGCCCAGCGTCACCACATGTATTCAAAATAATACAGGAAGTCTCAGCCAGAGCAATCAGGCAAGAAAAAGAAACAAAGGCATCATAACTGTAAAGGAACAAATGAAATTGTCTCTTTGTAGATGACAGGATTTGATATAGGGAAAATCCTAAAGATGCCACAGAAAGTGTTAGATCTAATCAATGAATTCTGTAAAGCTGCAGGATACAAAATTAACATACAAAAATCAGTAGAATTTCTATACAATAATAATGAATTATCTGAATAAGAAATAAAGGAAATAATCTCATTTACAACAGCATCAAAAACAATAAAATACTTAGGCATAAGTTTCATTAAGGAAGTGAAAGATCTCTACACTGAAGACAAGACATTGATAAAAGAAATTGAGGAACACAAAAATACATGGAAAGGTATCCTGTGTTAATGGACGGGAAGAATTAATGTTAAAATGTCCATACTACCGAAAGCCACACATAGATTAAAAGCAATCTATATCAAGATTCCAATGACGTTTTTTTTACAGAGGTAGGAAAACAATCATAAAGTTTGGAACCACAAAAGACTCCAAATAGCCACAGCAATCCTGAGAAAGAAGAACAAAGCAGGAGGTGTCGCATTTCCTGATTTCAACCTTTATTATAAAGCTATAATAATTAAACCAGTATGGTACTAGCATGAAAACAGACACATTGAACAATGGAACTGAATCAAGAGTCCAGAAAGAAACCCATGCATATACAGTCAACTAAAATTTGACAAGGGAGCCAAGAATACTCAGTGGAGAAAAGACAGTCTCTTCAATGAACGGTGCTGGGAAAACTAATATTCATGTGTAAAATAATGAAGTGATATAAGCTCTAACTTATACCACTGACCAAATTTAACTCAAAATGTATAAACTTAAATATAAGACCAGAAACTCTAAAACTTCTAGAAGAAAACACAGGAAAAGAGCTCTATGACATAGGTCTTGGCAATAATTTTTTTTTTATTTAATTAATTTATTTATTTATGGCTGTGTTGGGTCTTCATTTCTGTGCGAGGGCTTTCTCTAGTTGCGGCAAGCGCGGGCCACTCTTCATCGCGGTGCGCGGGCCTCTCCCCATCGCGGCCTCTCCCACTGCGGAGCACAGGCTCCAGACGTGAAGGCTCAGCAATTGTGGCTCACGGGCCCAGCCGCTCCACGGCACGCAGGACCCTCCCAGACCAGGACTCGAACCCGCGTCCCCTGCATTGGCAGGCAGATTCTCAACCACTGTGCCACCAGGGAAGCCCCTTGGCAATAATTTTTTAGATATAACAACTAAAGCACAAGCAACAAAATAAACAAGTTGCACTAAATCAAAACTAAAAAGCTTCTGCACAGCAAAGGAAACCATCAACAAAATGAAGACAACCTATGGAATGGGCAAAAAAAATTGCAAACCATATATCTGATAAGGGGTTAATCTCCAAAAGATATAAATAACTCATACAACCCAATAGCAACAAAACAAATAATCCAATTAAACAACTGGCAAAACACCTGAATAGATATTTTCCCAAGGATACATGAATGGCCAACCGTACATGAAAATATGCTCAATATCATCAGCGAAATGCAAATCAAAACCACAATCAGCACACATTGGTTAGAATGGCTATCATCAAAAAGACAAGGGAAAAATTGCTGGCGAGGATGTGGAGAAAAGGGAACCCTTGTGCACTGTCTGTGGGACTGTAAATTGGTACAGCTACTACGGAGAACAGTAGGGAGTTTCCACAAAAATTAAAGCTAGAACTACCATATGATTCAGCAATTCCACTTCTGGGAATATATCCAAAAGATGAAAACACTATGTTAAAGAGATATTTGCACCCTCACGTTCATAGCAGCATTATTCACGGTAGCCAAGACATGGAAACAACGTCAGTGTCTGTCGACGGATGACTGGATAAAGAAATTGTGTTATGTTTATATAAATGGAATATTATTCAGCCATAAAAAGAAGGAAATCCTGCCGTTTGCAGCAACATGGACGGACCTTGAGGACATTATGCGAAGCGAGTTAAGGCAGACAGAGAAAGACAAATACTGTATGATCACTTATTTGTGGAATCTAAAAAACAAAATGATAGGAAAAGAGATCAGATTTGCAGTTACCGGAGGCAGGGAGTGGGGCTGGAGGAACTGGATGACGGTGGTCAGAAGGTAGAAACTGCCAGTTATAAGTAAGTACTGAGGATATCACGTAACACTGCTGTATTGCATATTTAAAAGTTGTTAAGAGAGTGGATCCTAAGAGGTCTCATTACAAGAAAACAAACTTTCTTTTTTCTTTTTTGGGGGTACTAATACGAGATGACGGATGTTAACTAAACTTACCATGGTCATCATTTCACAACATGCGTAAGTCATTTATAATGTATACCTTAAAGTGATACAGTGTTTGTCAATTATATCACAATAAAACTGGGAGAAAAAAAGTGCTACCTTTTGAACAGTAGATATTTTGTAACTCCAGTTATCAAGTAACCAAAAAGACTGTATGAAAAGACGTGAAAACACACTTTGGTGACAAAAGAAAAAGCAGAAAACCCCCTTGAGAGTTTACATGACGCCTTGCACTTAAATACATGATCATATTTTCCGGATCGCATAATACACCAATTCTATTTTGAAAAGATGTGCATTTACTATTTTCTGATTACAAAAATATACATGCTGATTACAGCGAATTTAAAGTACAGAATAAGTATAAAAAAGAAAATTTAAAAAATTTTAACCTACCATACAGAAAGTTTATCAGCCATAAAATCTCAGTCCATTTCCATTTTTCTGTGCATACATATTATAAACACAATTTCCTTTCTCCACAATTGGGACCACTCACATCATTTTTTCAGTGTGACTTTTTTTTACTTAACTGGACAATGTGATTATCTCCCTTTGCCCCTATTGTTCAATAATTTTTAATGTCTTCATAAAAGTTTATCATGTGGATACACAGTTAACCCTCCTTTCCAATTTTAAAGTTTTGCTAGTTATCATTAAATTCCTACCACCTTTCTGGAGAGAAATTTATATCCCCAATAGCAGTGTATAAGAATGTTTATCTCATATTACTCCCTCTAGCACTTAACACTACCTTAAAAAATATATGCACATTTCTCATTGTTACACCTGTCTTATTTTTGCTTTGATTTATATTTTTTTGACTACTAGTAAGGCTGGACCGTTTTTTTTTTTTTTTCATGGTTCTTGGAGATATTTCCTCCCCGTGAATTTACGTGTATTGCCCATATTTCTATCTAGAGTGTTCATCTTTTAAAAAAAAATTATTCAAAAGACTATATTGTGGTAGTTCTACTAAGGCTTTGTTGCTAGTTTAATTTTAGATGAAGTCTTTCCAATCACCAATAGTAGAGGTATTGCTCTTCCTCCTGTAATTTCACAAGCTAAAAAAAATTTAACAAAATTCAGGCTGAGGCAAAGATTACACCTGGAAAAATTACATCAACTAAATCCCCAAACAGGTGATGGCACCTGGGAATTCTTCTTCCCCTGGTGAATGTTTTATCAGGAAGTTATCCAGAAACAAGAAGTATAGACCTTCGGTAGTGACCTCTGTGATTCGAATGCCTCCGTTTCCTAAGTAACTCAGGATGTTTGGTTGTGTTTTGATTCTGGTTTTTTCTATGTCCCAGTGGTCTTGGTCTCAGGGTTTCAGCTGTGAGATGGAGAAAAGAAGATGCAGGGGTAGATACAGACGATCCATCTGAGAGAATGTTACATCTTCACACACCTTTTAAGACATTCCAGGGTTGGCAGTCCTTTTAGCACAAACATTCTGCTTGGATGTGTTTCCACTGACATACACATTACTGTAGATAAGAGCAAAGCTGCCTATCACAGAGGTAAGCAATTACTTGTGTAATGATTCTGCCGCTGCAGTTTCTACACTGGGTGTGGCACAGAGTGTGCACATTTACACAACTTCTTTGGCATCATCACAGTCACTTAGAAGGATGCTCTGATATGAGCAGATTTTCTGCAGTGACAAGAAACACACTTGAGTATTTTTCTCTCTCTGTTTCACAGCTCTTGTCGACCAGCCACTGGCAGAAGTCACCATTCCTTCAGCTAAGCAATGCTGCTTTCCAAAATCCTTTGGCAAAATCTCCTAGAGATTTGTTTTTCTGCTCCTTCCTAATTTAGAAACAGTCCTCAAAGGAAAAAAAAAAAACTGACAAATCGATGTGAGAAGAAACTAACTCTGATTTAATGCTGCATTTCTTTCATGGAAAGTTTCAGAGTTTATCATCGACAACCAATAAAAGTGGACAAGATCATTTTGGGGAAAAAGGTAAACAAAAATGGGTATATCCAAGATCAGATTTTTTTTTTTTTTATTCAAGAAGCAACATGTGACACAAAGTCAAGATTTTATTAAAATCATTTGTAAGTTGACATAAAATCTCGGTGGTGAAGGAAAACCGTTAATAAAGCAAAAATAATGAGTTATGTGAATAAACAGAAGGGTGAACAGTGTTAACTGGCATTTAAATGATTACATGATTTTAATTATTCTTTTCATAATAAGCAACTCTGTGAACATCTATTCAAGGAGCTGAAAGCTGTGCCTCATATGGAATTTGCAGCTGAATTAAGCCTTCGTTTCCTGCCTTTGGCAATTTCAAGGAAACAAATGGAAATGGTTTGAAGAACTTATAAAAAATCTACCACCCACCAAAAGAATTTAAAAGGTAAGGTGGTAAGCACTAGAAAGAGAAAAAACCAAAACAAACACACACACAGTATTCATTTGTGAGATAGAAAAAGAGAGAACAGAAGTAATAATGAGAGAAGCAACCAGAAGTCCAGCCCATGCCAACCCCTTATTTGTTCTTGGCTGTCAGGGGTTTCCGGCTGATCTTTTTCGATTTGTCATTATTTTTCTTCGGCGGTTCTGGGTTTGCCTGCATGTGTCTGCCGTAGAGGCTGAAAAGAGAGAGGAGGGGACACCGTGAGATCTACCTCGTGAACACAAGATATGCTTCTACTGGCAGAGTTTTCATCAACAGATTCATCTCCAGGAATATTCAGGAAGGCAAAGAACACCACAAGGTCATTTCTGTTTTCTCTGGGTCATATGCTGGACTTAAGAATTATAAACTGTCTTACACACACACACACACACACACACACACACACACACACACATTCTCTCTCTCTCCCCACCATGCCATGAAGTCCAATTCTGGACAATCTCTTGGAATCCTACACTCCCTGGGCTAAGTGTGAAATCAGCAAAGGAAGAGAGATCCAGGACCAGGGGAACCATGGCGCTCAGCCTGGCCGATCCGGACTGAAGCTCCACAGGCCACGAGTGTTGACGTCGACAGTGACAGAAATTGGGCCCAACTGAAAAGATGGAGTGTCCACTTAGTGCAAAGTGAACAGCATGCCGGCCCGAGAGCCCCAGGGCCGGATGATGTGACAGAGAGCGATGGTGTCCGAGCCCTCGCTAGCTGCTCACCTGTGATGGATGGCGCTGGGATGGCGACCACCCATCAATGCCATGTTAATAAGTACTGCTGATTAAATGTTGACAAAGTAGCCTACAATTACAGCCATGGCATCCATCGCAGAGCGGAGTTAGCTCCGCGGCTGAGGGGATGGAACCCAGCAGCAGGTAGTAATTAATCGGTAATTTATGAGTAACTCTGATTAAACGAAATTAAAAGCCACGCTAAGATAAATACAGCTCAACCTTAACTCCCCTTATTGATGTAACTGTGTCGCCGAGAGAGGCAGGTGGGTGTCTCAGTGCTTCCCGAGGGAAGGCAATGCCTGACCCCACTTGGTGCAATTGCCTTACGCTAACTGAACAGGGCGAACACAAAGACTGACCTTCCTGTGCAAGGTGTCCCGCGTTCTAGGATCCACGCAGGGAATCGACACCCTCTCCTGCACTGGGCATACACTGATGCTCTTGATGTCACTGACGCTGTGGTTGACAGGCCGAGGGAGGGACCCGGGCTCGGAGCTGTCCAGTTGACTGGACGCTTAGGGAAAGCTGGACACTGGGTTTTGACAGGTCAGACGCAGTCTATCTTCTCCAGAGGCTTCCAAGCACCTCCTCAGAAGCAGTAACAAGCAGGATCTACCAACAGTGGTCATGAAGATGGGTTTCTGCTCCCAAGGAGTTTAGAACGCAGAATGTGGCAGCAGACAGAGCTACAAGATTAAGAATGTTAAGTCCAGCCAGGTGCTGGGCGCGTTCTCTGGGTAAAGGGGAGGGTGAAGGAGGTACCACATGTCCTAGATGGGTAATATCAGCGCTTGCAAGTCAGCGTTCAAGTTCTGTAGAAGTTCCCTTAGAGGACTGGTGGCTAATGGAACAGAGAGGCAGGCCCAGTCCTCCCCAGCACCCCTGACCAGAAACATCTTCCCCCCCAAGAGAACCTGCCATCCAGGAAAACGGATCTTCAAACCAACACAGGCCCCCCTCCCCTAGACTTTAAAAAGACCCACTGGTTCCCTTCAAAGTCTATGCCCTGGACACCTGGGGTTCCTGGATCCAGGGAAAGAAACATTGGTTTAGGCAGGAAGGGAGGTTCAGCCAGTCCGGCTTTACCACTGGTGCCACTGCAACCCCCAATGATGTCCCTGTCCTAATCCCCCCGGAACTCGTTATTGTCACCTTACAGGGCAAAGGGGGCTCTGCAGAGGCGAGGCTAAGGATCTGGAGCTAGGACGATGACCTTGCATTACGTGGGAGGCTCTAACCTGTGCACCCCCCTTCCCCTGCCCCTCCAGTATGTCTCCCAGGTACGCCCGACAGGGAGAGGAAACCCTGAGCCAAAGCAGAGCTGGCCCTTACATTCCTCACCTTTATCACACACTCCCTGAGACAAGCTTACCCTCTCATAGCGTCTGCCCGTCTCCTCCTCCTAGGATGCCGCTTTCCCCAAGAGCAGGGGCTGAGCGCTCCAGTGGGATATGCCCCGAGCTCCTCCCACCTGGCCCGAAGCCAAGGTCTGACTACTCTGTTCTGTGCATTCACACAGGCACCTATGGTCTCAGTATCTGCTTCCACTGTACCGCTTTCTTAACAGCTTCACGTGTCTCTCCTCTGTTTTCCAAACTTTTATCCCCGTAAAGGAAAGAAGTATACACATTTTTACTCTCAGACAGCATCAAATGTTAAGGATTACAAAAATCTGCAGAAATACAACTCCCTCGCTCATGCATTTAGAAACCCGGCAAGACTCAGGTGCTGGGAAAGTGGTATCAAAAGAAATAAAGGGGTCAGAGGAGGGAGAAGAGATGAAAGACTTGATGCAGGCCTGCTGGGGACCACATCTTGAACACGCAGGTATGGAAGGCTTCCCAGAAAGGGTGGCAGTGTCGCGGGGCCCTGACGGTGGTAATCCAGCAAAGTCATTTCAGAAGGAGGTGCAAAAGCTGCTCGGGACTCAGCAAGGCTCCTCTTTTCAGGAAGGAACTGGAATGTTCCAACGTTTCGACGCCTGCCTTTTCGGACTCAGACCCCACTGTGTGCCTGGCCTTCCTGGGGCTACACAGCAAGTCACTCGCTACAGAGGGCCGGACGGGAGATAGCAGTCCTGAACTTGATGCTTAAAATCTTCATTTTGCCACTTTACGAGTTGTTCGTTCTGGGCAAATGATTAGCAAGCCTCACCCCACCGTGCCTCAGTTTCTTCATCTGTTAAAAAATGATGCGTTTTCTCACAGGGTGGCCATGGTGGTGAAATGAGCCCGGCACCAGGACAGGACTATTGGACGTGGCCCACAAGGGCTTGTGGAAAAACAAGACTGATGTGGGGTTATAGTCAGAGTGATTAAAAAAAGATAATTATATGATTACTTTACTTCTCTAGGCCTTTTTCCTCTGAAAAAGAATATGGTATTTTTTTATCGACGCCAAATCCCCAAGCATCTCTGGAAGAAAGGTTTGAATCCTCTTTGAAGAAGGCAACTAAGGCAGAGCTAAATGCATTGCCCCACTTCCTCTGTGAATCACCAGCAAAGCCGGTATGACTCTGCCCTGCGCCGCGGGATGCTTTCCCTCCTCCAGCTGTGTGGCCAGATGAGAGCCGGCACTTTACTGTCATCTGTAGATTGGATACATGAGAGCGGCCATTCCCACCTGGAGACGTGGCTCTGGCAGAGCAGTAAGAACAAGCATCTCAGGGTCCCCAGTCTTGGGTTCCACCAGCTATTAGCCGTGGGCCTCCAGGCAATTAAGTAAGTGTAGTAGGTAGAATAATGGCCCCCCCCCCCCAAATGTCCACATCCTAATCCCTGAAACCTGTGACTTTGTTACCTTATATTGCAAAAGGGACTTTGCAGAGCTGGTTAAGTTAAGGATCTTGCGATGGAGAGATTATCCTGGATTATCTGGGTGGGCCCAAAGTAATCCCAAGGGTCCTTTTAAGAGGGGGGCTGGAGGGCCAGAGTCAGAGATCTGAACACGCTCAGCTGCCGGCTTTGACGTGGAGAAAGGAATGCAGGCAGACTCCAGACCCCAGGAAGGCAAGGAAACGCGTTCTCCCCCGGAGCCTCTGGAAGGGCAAAACCCTGCTGACACCTAAATTTCGGGCTTCGACACCCGGAACTGTAAGGTTTTGGCCACTAATATCATGGTAATTTGTTATCACAACATTGTTAATTGGCTATACTCCAATATAAAATAAAAAGTTAAAAAAAACCAAAACGATCACAGTCATTTGTTAACAGTAGCAATAGGGAACCGATACAGTAAGTGATCCTCTCTGGGGCTGTCTGTGAGGATTTTGCTTAATTTCAGCAGGAAAAAAAAAAAAAATTCTGGGGTAATAATTCACTGAAAAGAAGGAAAAGTTAAAAACTAAGTTGCAGAAAGGGGACAGAGGAGTGTCCCCAAGGAAAAACGGGTGCTGTTTCCACTAGAGGGAGAGGAAATGGGCAGGCCAACTGTCACCTCTCTGCCACAGTGAGACAGGAAGGGACTGGCTCTCTCCATACTCTAAAGCTAACGGTCATGGCCCATGTTTGAGATGTACCCAGGATTTAATTCATAGAGGTGACAGGGAGGAGACCGAGAGGTCTGTGCCTTTGAAAGAATTTTGTTACATGCAGCTGTGTGCAGGGCCACACGGGGAAGCATGAGGGCTGGTTAGGAGGCAGAGGAGCTCAGGAGAGAGCAAAGCCCAGAGCCTTTATGGTGGCTGCACAAAAAGGAAGGGGTGAGGCAGGGTACGAGTGAGCTTAGAAGTGAACGATTTGATTAAAATTTCAGAGCCCAGGGCTAAAAAAGTGATCTCTAGGTGTCTAGTACCTGGGTCTGGGTCATGGGGAATACTGGCTTGGTGCATGTGAGTTAGAGAAAAGAGGTGGTGAGGATAGGGGTTTGGGGTTGGTTGGCTTGGATACAAAAGATACGCTAACAGATGCGTTGTTTGCTCCTCTAGGAATGAGCGAGCTTGGGAGTCTCCCCAGCCAGCAAGACCCCCAAGGTGCCAAAGCATCATAAAATACAGAGGGTGAAAAACAGGATAGATCAATACAGCCCACAGCCTTCAGGATGGATTTCCGTCCCTTTGATCACCCCATACTCTCCTCTCATGACGCACCTTCCACCTCTTCGACCTTGGAAGAGTCCCAACTACCCTTCAGACCGTGGCACAAGGTGCTTCCTGGATGGCATGTCCCCTCAGTGCTCTGTTCAGATAGTACCCGTCCCGCCCTACAGGAGCCCTGGCATCCTGCATGGGGGGTTCTGGAGAACGGTCCTGGGGCTCCACTCGCCTCTGCATTCCTGCACCCTGTTTGTCCCAAAGGACATGTGACATTGAGAAGGTGACTACCTTCTGCCACAGTCTGACGTCCTCATGTGCAAAATGATGAAAACTGCTACCTTGCAGGGCTTGTGGAGGGAGATGAATCAGACATGGACAAGGTCCTGTGTGTGCAGGCTCAGAGCAGGTGTCCCAGAGCAGCAGCAGCTGCTGCCTTTGGCCTCTCACGAAGGCCCACGACTCAGGCTAAGCCGGCCAGTTCCTCCTGCTTCTCAGACCCCGGCTCTGCGCATGCACAGAGCACAGCCGGGAATTCGACTTTGCCCTCATGAGCCTGTGGGGAGATCCTTTCTTGGGGAGGTTTCTGGCGGGCACTGAAATCTGACCATGCCGGCTTGAGAGCATTGACAAAGGAACCTGGCTCACGGTCACTGATGGGCCGCAGCCGCTGGAGGGTCCAGGGCTCAGCTCAGCATATGGAGGGAACCTGTGGCACAAGGTCTTGGAAAAGCTTCCGTCCCCTGAAATCTGAGGTCTATAGAGGATAATCGGGAGATGTTCAAGGAGGGGAGAAAAACGAACAGAGAACCATCTAAAGTGACAGGACAGGATCAATTACGCTCAGGAGTCTGAAGAACAGGCTTCTGTTGCTGAAGAGACTCCTGCAAGGTGAGATGCCTGCGGACGCCGGGTGCCGTGGGCGATGAAAGAGGCAGCGTCACTCGGCTCACGAGGGCTCTCGTTCTCGTCCCTGTGGGAGCGGGTCCCGCCCTGAGCCGCCATGTGCAGAATCCCAGCCAAAGACCAGCTCTGGGGAAATCATCATGAAACGATGCCATCCATGGACAGCAGACGTCACCAGACTGGTCACTTGAGAGGCGTCTTGTCAAAGCTGCCTGCGCACTGGCCCCCCTGAAACTCCACACAACTCAACAGCCCTGCCTGGTGACACGTAAGATAGCACAGCAAACAATTCCAGCCCACCAGAATCAGAGTAAATTTCTCAACAAACACTACATTGAGTAGTATGATAGGTATGCTTTTCTATTATTGATAGGTGCATTTTATTTAATACGGGCATCTTCATTTTGGGGAAAAAAAATCCATTTGAGTCTTACTGTTTCTGTTGGATCCAAGGGTCTCTTGCAGACCTTCACACCGCTTCATGCCTGCAGTGATGAAGACCACTGGGGACCATGTCTTTCCTTCTTGAAAAATCTCCTCCCTTGGCTCCAATGGACTATCTTGGTTCTTATTCTTTCTCCAAACAATTCTGCAGCCCTTGTGTTTTTGCTTTTAGCTCTCTCTACCCTCTTCCCTAGAAAGAGCATCTGATTTTGGAGCTTCAGTGATCATCGCTGAATAGTAGCCCTCCAAGTCACCACCATCTTCAACCCCTGCTATGCCTAATTCCCACCTGGACATTTAGCTATTATACCCAACCAAATGCATACAACAGTTCCCTACCCCAGTTCCTCAGGTCTGCCCCTCTGAAGTCTCCAGACCTCCAGGATCAAAAAGATGAAGTCATTTTGGCACCTGCCTCTTTTTTCAGTCACCCCATTAATCAAGTTTGACTGAAGTGCTCTCTACCATAGACATTCTCAGCCTGGGGCCAGGGTAGGATCTGTAGCTCCAAGCAAAGCCGTATGTGCATTTTTCAGCAGAAAGCGAACACAGCTTTCAGCAGCTTCTCAAAACGTTTGTGACTCAGTGGATTAACAAGCTGCTTTACAGTACTTGCTCTTATTTCCATCATCTTGTGATTTTATTCATTCTCTTTTTCTTCTACCCTAAAACAGGCCTATACCACATGGCCATTAGATTATTATAACAGGTCCCTTCTTGGTCTCCTTTTTTTTTTTTTTTCCCGGCCGCGCCGTGCAGATTGTGGGATTGTGGGATCTCACTTCCCCAACCAGGGATCAAATGCCGGGCCCCCGCAGTGAAAGTGCCAAGTCCCAACCACTGGACTGCCAGGGAATTCCCTCTTCTTGGTCTCCTTGATACCGATTCCCTCCTTCCTCCAATGCGTCCTACACATGACTGACGGAATTCTCTCTCCTCGGTTTATGCATGGAAAACAGCATCCGCTACCCACTGGATCAGAGAGCAGCCGCAGACATGCCATGTAACGCCCAACTAACCCACCTTCATCTCTCTCTGTTCGCCCACGGTCCGAGTACAGAAAGGCTGGTCTGGAGGAAGGCCGCGTGGAGTGTAGGAAAGGTGGGCGGAGTGTGAGTTTTGCCACCTATTAGCTAAGTAACCTCAGAGTCCCATATCTTCCCAGAACCTCTGTTATCTTCACTGGAAAACGGGAATATCTGTATACTGTCTACCTTGCAGGTGATCTGCGAAATGTTTTAACACTAAATCAATCTAAGGCCTGGGATTAGTCTTTCCTGTCAGCCAGGATCCCTCTGGTCTCGGTGTTTTGCTGGTCTGTGCTGCTACTGCCTGGAACGCCTAGCCTCCACCCTTTCTGTAGCTCAGATCGCAGCCTCATCTTTGGGCTTTTCACAGCTTTCTCTGCCCTGCCGCCCGCCCCGGTCCAATTTCTGCCTTCACAAAACACTAGGGGGTTTATTGGGATTTCATCATTAAGTCCTTCATAAGACACAAAGTGATTTCTGCTCTTGGCAGTTATTTCCAAGTACCAGTAGAGCGCCTGGATCAGGACACATGGTGAATGTGGTCACCATGCAATCAGCATTCACTGTCACAACAATCCAAGGAGGTTGGATTTATTTTATTATCTTATTATCTTTTCAAATGAGGGGACTGAGGCTTAGCAAAAGGTCTGGATCAAACCCAGGCAACAACTCCAAAGTTCAAACTCTTTAGGCACTAAGTCATCTTGTCTCCCATCTTTCTGGATTTCTCAGTTTTGTCCTCTTAATCAGCCTACCATTTTCCTGAGGGCGGGGACTTGCGGACTTCACTTCTTTTGTATTCTACATACTCAAGGCAACTGCTGGAAACACATTGTGTGCTATGTAAATATTATGTTTCAGAATGCCAGGTATATGAGAGGTACAATATGCTGTTCTTAAGTCATTTGCTCATGTCATATGCCTCCCTCCTGTTGTTTTGGGTGTTTCCATGGAAAGTCCTTATACAGACCAAGAAAAGAACCAATTTGAAAAATCTAAGTATATGGCCGGTGACAATAATGGAGAGAAATCATTTTGTGTCTAATCTGTAATCTTATGGTAGGATGCTAAATTTAAAATCTCCTCAAATAAATCTGTGGACAAAGTGTGAAGCCTAGGTTATTAATAAGCATTTGCAGTACCTTTATTTATCCCATCTAGCAGCTTCTGAGGGGCTGGTGACAGAACCTTAGCACATAAATTGCTGAGTCTTAAAGAAGAAAAAAAAGAACAGTTCCCATATTCCCATGAGCAGTCTCATTAATTCAAAAGGCGATGATTTTTTGAGATCAAACCTCCAGGAGTTGGTTCCATGAAATTCACGAACACCAGGATGTGTGTCTTTTACATTCGCCTCCATTATAACCCTCACCGCTCTCTGTCCCCAACACACAGTGTAAAAAGAAATTATCAACATACATGTGGTAAACAGCATCTGTAGAGACAGCCCAAAGGAATCTGTAGCTGGCTTAGGACAGATATTAAGCTATACAAAAATACGAAACGTAAGGCGGATTTAAAAAATACCCCATACGTTCTAGACTCGCTCTCTGCCCCCACGGAGGGGAGAAATGAGGATTCTGGCAAAGCAAAGCTAACAATCTCATGCACAAAAGATGCTCATTAAACTTCATCATCCTGTCTACTCTAATGATGCTTTTACTTAATAAAAATTCCCCGAGCAGTTGCAAGGATATTAGGCAAGGTCTTTGGTTATGTATCAGAGGTCTGAGCTGTCACCAGCAAGCATGCAGTTCAGGGGGTATGCTCCCTGGGGAAGGAGCAAATACAGCTTTCACAGAATACATGCAGAGAAAAATCAATAACTGCAACTTGCTTCCCTGCTTAAGCATTTAAGAGAATAGGTAATCCTTTTAAATTAAACTGCAAAGTGCTAAATGTTGCAATTTACAGAATAAATTAAAAAGCAAAGGAAACAAGACCAAGGGCATTGGTAAGTTTTCTAAACAAGCTACTTCCTTAACAGACTTCAGACATGGAGTATTGGGGAATATTTTTTATGAAAAGAATTATTTTGGGATATAGTATGTGGAGATTGAAAAAGAGACACCCAACCGTGTATGTGTCTATGTGTTTGTAATATACACACAGATATACAAACCTACTTATAGATACAAGGAAGGGAGAAAATATTTCTATATGTGCATTTAATCCCTCCAAAAATTATTCCTAAGAAAACACAACGATTAAAATTCACTAACTTGAATCTGGCTCTCACAAGCTAAACAGTAATTATCTAATAGGTTCATTAGTCTGGACAGCTGGATGTTAATACTGTAAAATCACAAATTATTGCTTCTGTCCGTATCATACAACCCACTTTAAATTTCATATCCTGCCAACAGGGACTTGGCTGGAGAGATAGGACAGTCAGGGCGAGAGTGAAGCATCACCCAAAAACCTGAATTTAAAGGCAGTAAGATTGCCCTCTAGGTGTTAAATGATAACATCAACACGAAATGAACCTAAGCAGAAACATGGGAAGTTACCCCAAATAACGCCAGCACAACTGAGGCCAGCAAGACGTGGCTGGAAGGCAGCCAAGGCTATTAACAAAGCTGGAGATCCCGTCCTTCAGAAGAGTGGTGGTTTTGGCCAGCGGCTCAAACAGTGGGGTAGATGCCAGCAGCGGGCACCTATGCACCGCCCGGAGAAAGGCGCTGAGGACCCAGCTGGGAGTTCTGTGGATGCCCTGGTAGGACCACGTCTCTAAGTGGAGGCAGAGAAAATAAACACGGCGCCACCACTTCAAAGGCTGACCCGCGCCCGCATGGTCCAGCTGCTGGCCGGCTCTCTGCGCTCTTCGGCCACTACCCTCCATGTCCCCCGTCTCCAGCACACGGGCAAACAAATCAGGCCCCTGCCCACTGCTGAGGTTTGTACTTGCTATTCCCTCTGCCCGAACGCTCTTCTCCAGGTCTCCCTGAGACAGGCACTCTTCCTAGCCCCATTTCACAGGTGAGGGAATGGACACAGAGAGCTTCAATACCTTGGATGTGAACGGCTGTGCTGTCCCAACTTTGGTGTCAGAACAACTCGGTCTCAAACCTCTCCCTTTACTCTGGGTGCAGAGACTGGTTCATACGTGAGCCTGTAGCCAACCTGCGCCAACCAGAGAAACACCTAGGACCTCAGTGCACACCGTTGGGAAGAAAAGTCCTTTCTCTTCTGTTTGAGTTGAATTGGGAGCCCAGATCTGCTGCCAGCCCTGGTGACCTCTGTGAAGAGAGCCTGCCTGGGAGACAAGCCAGCAGGCAAAGCAGAACTGAAAGATGGAGAGAAATGGAGTCCAGTGACATTGAGCCCTTGATCATGCCATGCCTGAAGTCTACTGTACTGCTGGATTATTAGCAGTATAAAATAAATAATCTCCATTCCTCTTACGCTTTGTGTTTCTTGCCATCCAAGGAGTGCTGAGTCCTGACAGACGCATCACTCTGGTCTACTTCAAACGTGAGTTCCTAACAGAGGTCTTTTTTGCCCACATTCTCTCTCTTTAACCACATGCACTTCCTTCACACCCACGGTCACAATATAATTATCTTGATTACTTGCTGATTGCCACCTCCCTGAATGGAAGATTGACTCCGAGAGAGCAGGAACCTTGTCTGTCTTCTTGAGTATCCTCTCCGACCGGTATGCCATGGGCACATGGTGAACGTCTGTTGACTGACTGAATGAAAGCATACATCACTGTACTTACTAGGATGTACTGAAATATCCAACTATGCAAGTATCCTCCCAGCTGGATCATTAGCGCCTCTGAAGCAGGGACTGTCTTAATCCTTCTGTTCCTCCAGGGCCTGCCACACGCAAGTCACCTAATAAACATTTACTGGCGGACTGAAAGAGTGTCTTAGCCAAGGGACGTGTCCTGACTCATTCCTCAATTCCATACTCATCAAGCGATGACAGACATGCTTCCCATTCAGAGCTGTCCCCTGGAAAAAAGTGTGCTGTGAAGGCCAAGGCAAGTCTTCTACTCTTTAGGGGCAGTTACCCTCTGTTACAAAATTCTGGTCCCTGCATCAGCTTCTTATGTGTTTTCCCCAGTTTCTGCAGGGTTTTTGAGGCTGAACGGGTGAGGGCGAGAGTAAATGCATCACAGTGCCATTGTGTGAAGCCGCTTGGGGGCTCACTCCATTTGCCTCTTGTGGAGATTCTCTTTCCAAGTACTGTGTGACCAGGGGTTTCCATTGAACTCCTTTACAGTACAGTGGGTTTCACTGAATGTTAACCGTCGTTTGATATTAGTAATAACTAGCTGAATACAGGAATAGCTTATGAGAGAGAATTAAGTTAAAAGGAACATTACAAAAACACTGGGGTTTTCTTCCTTTCCTTCGGACAAATTAAAAATCAGAATGGATTTTTATTATCACGGAAAGACAGGTGTTTCCCTGGCCACACGTGGTTCCTTGAGGAAAGGCTCGGTGTTAACGACCTTTGAAGTGACTAAGCTAGTGATCATAACAGCCAAACTCAGGTAGCACACCCTATACAACAGCGTCTCCACAGGGAGCTTCCGTGGCGTTTTCTGCATTTGCTCATTTAAGTCTGAACGGAAGACCCCATGTAGGGGGTGAACATCTGTCCTGTGGTTCTAGATATAAATGATGCTACAAATACAGAGCCAGTGTCACGGAACTGGAACACTAGTGTCTCAAGGGGGAAGCCTCTCCTTTGTCTTTCTTTTGTTTTTCAGACGCGGACAGACGGTGCAAGCACACCTAGAGGTATTATTAACCGTCCTCCTCCTCTTCCTCTTTGTGGCTGTTAATTTGGACTCCCTGCTCCTGGGGCCGTCTTCCCCTCTCAGCTTCTCTGCGCCCAGGTGACTGGATGATGTGACCACGGCAGGTGACTTCATGGTCAGGTCGACGGAAAGCGAGACAGCTCTTTAAGTGCTAGCCTACAGATTCCAGAGTGCTTGGCAGATAACACTGAATTAGGGTGCAGAAGGCTTTGGAATTAATCCGGTGACTGGGTGATCTGTGTTTCCCTAGACGGACAATGGGGCATTTGCACTTAAACAGGGGTGGTAACCAGCTGGCACCTAGGCTGCCGCCCACCCCCGACCTCGCACACGGACCGGGCATTCAACCAGAAGGCACCAGCACCCGTTTAGATCAAACGCTGTGAGCAATGGCTTCAACCTGGTCACAGTTGGGCATCTGAATGGAACCTGCATGTTTTACATATGAAACTTGTATAGCACTTGGCTTAAAGGAACTCATTTACCCTTAAGCAAAATCATGTTAAAGGAAACCTCACATCTCCAAGGTTCCTCCTACGTTCGGGTTAGATTACAGCATGCCGCCTGAGATTCTAGGCAGCACCGTATTACTTGCCTCTCGCCCCTGTCCATGGATTTTCTGTGAGGTTAAGTTCTACTTCCACAGCAAAGAGATTTCAAAAAAAATAACCTCAGGGATCAAAACCAGAAAACATCCACCTGCCCACAGGCGGACGCATCCACGCGGTGCTTTAGCCGTGAGGCTCTCGCCAGGTGGGCCTCAGGAAGCAGCACCTACAAGTCAATTCTGGTCACTGCCTTTTGCCATCTCCCCAGCAAAGCCGAATTCCCTCACCTAAGCTGGGCTCTCTCTCAAGTGCCAAACCCTACCATCCCTGGAACACGGCATATCAAGTTGATCTGTGCTTTCCCTCCATTCCCGATCGCAATATGTAAACTACTGGCCAGCAGTAAGGAGAGGCTGGCAGTAGAGGAGGAGCCAGGCTTTTGTGTGCAAAGAAACAAAGTGGTACTTGGGAATAAGCCCAACAACTGTCAAGAAAATAATGGAGAAAAACATCTAGGCGAGCTCAAGAGTACAAGAGCCTATGGATCCCAATCGTCCTTTAGCTTCACTTTCATGTTTCTGAGTTTTGGGGAAAAAAACATATTCCAAAAAGGAATGGACGATTGAAAAAAAAGAATACTTTTGGGACTTCCATGGTGGTGCAGTGGTTAAGAATCCACCTGCCAATGCAGGGGACACGGGTTCGAGCCCTGGTCCCAGAAGATCCCACGTGCCACGGAGCAGCTGAGCCCGTGCGCCACAACTACTGAGCCTGCGCTCTAGAGCCCGCGAGCCACAACTACTGAGCCTGTGCTCTAGAGCCCGTGAGCCGCAACTACTGAGTGCGCATGCCTAGAGCCCGTGCTCCGCAACAAGAGAAGCCACTGCAATGAGAAGCCCGCGCACCACAGCAAAGAGTAGCCCCCGCTCGCCGCAACTAGAGAAAGCCCACATGCAGCAACGAAGACTCAACGCAGCCAAAAATTAAAAAAATAAAATAAATTTATTTTAAAAAATTAGCCCTGATATACTCAGCAGATTTAATATATCTCATCTAGTTCCTCCTAGTTTTTTGTTGCTGTTGTTAAATCAGATTCTTAAGAGTCTCAGAGAAATTTATGGTCTTCAAGTGCCAAAAGGTTAAAAATTAAGATGTCTGTGGTTTCCGCTTGGATGTTAAAGACGATCTACTGGAGGATTCCGTGCATCAGCCATGAATCTGAGTGGGGATCCCGGGAATTTGAGGGGAGGCTAGGACTCTCTCTTGGGCTCCAGCTTTAGCTTCTGATGCCCCCAACGGGTCTTGCAGACTCAGAGCAAAGCTGCGGCCGTGGGTGGAGAGAGAAGAGCTTGTCACAACAGGCCTTTTCATCCAAGAATCGCAAGCCTTCCCTCTACAAGTCTCACCCGCCCAACACTCCTGGAAGGCGTTAGCCCTAAACACAGACGGCGGAAGTGAGGCAGAAGCAGAAGCGTGAGGTGGAGATGCCAGAGGCCCGGGGTTTCTGTGCAATCCCGCCTGAGGCTGCTCTTCTGCCTCCGTTTCCGGTACAGGCAGACCTCGTCGCATCCCACTTCCCAGAAGCTGCCTTTTTTTTTTTTACAAATGGAAGGACTGCGGCAACCCCGCGTCCAGCAAGTTAATCAGTGCCATTTTTCCAGCAGTATAACTGTTTAATGAAGGAAGGTACACTATTTTAGCCATAACGCGATTGCACACTTTATAATGTCAACATGACTTTTATACGCACTGAGAAACCAGAAACGTCATGGGCCTCGTTTTATCGCGACACTTGTTCTATTGCCGGGGAGTGCGGCAAGCGGTCTGGAACGGAACCCACAGCATCTACATCAAGAGGCTGTGGTCACGATGTGGCCATGTGATGACACTTGGGTAGAAAATCACAAAGGGAACAAGTGCACAACAGTTATGTCCAATATTCACAAACCACGTTCTGTAACAAATGACTCAAACTGACCTGTCTTCTCGTGGAAAAATATGTCCCCCCAACCCCCACCCCCACCCCCAGATAGCTATTAATCAAGAAGATTTCTGTCCAACATATTTTGCCTGGAATGGTAAAACAAGCCCCTCTTAGTCAGTCTACTGAATACCTACAGTGGGGTTCCTTTTTCCTCTCATAAGTATTTCAGGAAGCTTTTCTTAAAGTTTTATTTTTAAACACATATTAGTACTTCCACTTTGTAGAGACGTATTCTCTACTTTCACATATGTATAGTTCTGTCCAAAATAGGAGATCCACCAAGGTAACTTTAAACTTTCTAGTAGCCACGTTAAAAAAGTAAAAAGAAATAGATGAAGTCAATTTTCGTAATATATTTAATTTAAACCCAACAGATCCGAAATATCATTTCAACGTGTAATCCATATCAACATGATGATCTATCTTATCCTTAATCTAAAGATAAATGATTTAATATCATAAATTTAATGATTTTTTTCTTTGTACTAAGTGCCTTTGAAATCTGGTGAGTATTTGAAAACTCTGATAGCACATCCCAATCAGACAGGCTGTAATTCAAGGGCTCAAGAGTTGTTAGTGGGCTTCCCTGGTGGCGCAGTGGTTGAGAATCTGCCTGCCAATGCAGGGGACACGGGTTCGAGCCCTGGTCTGGTAAGATCCCACATGCCGTGGAGCAACTAGGCCCGTGAGCCACAACTACTGAGCCTGCCCGTCTGGAGCTTGTGCTGCGTAACGAGAGGCTGCGACAGTGAGAGGCCCGTGCACCGTGATGAAAAGTGGCCCCCGCTCGCCACAACTAGAGAAAGCCCTCGCACAGAAACAAAGACCCAAAACAGCCAAAAATAAATAAATAAATAAATTTTAAAAAAAAAGAGCTGTTAGCAGTTACCATGTTGCAAAACACAGATAGAGACCATTTGAAAATGGTGAAATCGAGCGATCTTCTTGTACTTAGATGAAAGGCATTTTGAAAGCTGATGGACCCCTTCTTGGCACATGGTTACTTTTAATGCTTTAGAAAAAGGATGGATATATATTTATATATACGTTTTACATATGTATATATTTTATATATGTGTAAAACATATATACTTACATATGTATATAAAATTATATAATATTTTTTAAAAGTAATCCCACTGACCTAGAGAGTCTTCCAATATGTTTAACTGTTTGTAGTAGTTCTGAATATGAGCCTGGAAAGGTCTTCAGGCCAACACGTATCACTCCTAAAGCCCATGAACTTGGCTGGAGAAAAGTACAGTCAGTCCCTCCTTCCGAAAAGCAAGGAAACGTAAGAACAACTTTAAGAGCCGAAGAAGCTCAGCTGGCAGCTGGCCAGAGGGCACCACCTAGGCTGGGGATCCAGCCGCAGCGGCTCTAGACCACGTGCATTCACGAGTTTTGCCCCATTCCAGGCAAGCCGGACCTCCTCACGCGGCGGTGCGCCTTGTAAAGCGGCAAATACTGAATCCAGACTCGGGCACTTCACCCTGCTCCATGGCCCCCCCCTCCACCCCGTCCACCTCTGACCTGCACGGAGGTCTACAGAAGCTCGCTGCAGGTGGCCACGAGGGGGGCACAGCGCCATCGGGCTTTTATAAAGGAGAAAACCACGTGTTTACGAGAGACGGGGGCAAATATCAAATGCGCTGCTACATCAGGGCTAACAGTATCATTACTTTCTCCATTCCTCGTCGAGGTATTTTCTCCCCAAAACTCAGGAAAAGTCAATTGAAAACTAAAGAATGGGTGGGATCCAAAGGCTTGTCTGCTTTTGTGCTCCTACAGGTGTCTTCATGATCCTTTGGACAGCTATTGACTTGTTCTCAAATAGCAGTGCTCCATTCCCTGCAATGACACAGCCTCTCACCTGCTACCGCTTTTGAGTTCCCTTGCTCTGCTTGTATCTCTCAGGTCACAGGGCTGCCACCTTTGCCTCTGGCTAATACCGACAATGAGCCGCTCTAATGGGGACACTTTACAGAGGTGACTTTGAAACTGCCCACAAGGAGCAAGGCTGGTATGACTCCTGAGTACTGGCTGAATGAAAGGATTCTAGGCAGACTTCTCAGCTGTGCAGTCTGGGATACCTACTCTAAGCCTCAGTTTTTCAATCTGTAAAATGGAAATTATAATCGGACCTACACTGCTTACAACTGTGAGCAACGAATGGGGAAAGCACGTAAAAAGCCTATCACTGCGTCTGGCCACACATTAAACATGAACTTTTTTTTTCATTACAACCACTGTTAAGAGAAGTTAGGTCACCTTTGCAGGATCTCATAACAAATGGGAAAGGAAAGGTCCAAGCCTTGATTTGTCCAGTTTCAAAATCCAGCCTGCTTAGGGAGGGAGAGGCAGAGGGAGAGGGAGAGAGAGAGAGAGAGAGAGAGAGAGAGAGAGAGGGAGAGAGAGAGAGAGAGAGAGAGAGAGAGAGAGAGAGATTCTCTATGCTCAGCACCTGCATGGAAGTTAAAATGTCTGGCAGACTATTAGACATGGTTCTGAGGTTCGTGTATGATAACTGGCAGCTGGGTAACCTTGGAGAACTTACTTAACCTCTCTGAGCATGCTTTCTCACCTGGAAAACGGGATGGATAATAATAATAGTACATACCTCATAGGGTCATTAGCAGGATGAAATAAGATAAAGTGCTTAGCAGGTACTAAACACACGCTTAGTCAACAAGGCTTTTACACACAACGTGCTCTGAACTGGGCTTGTCCATTCTAAACTCGGTTGAAGCCACAGAGTTACAAAATGCCTTACGGCTGTGTGCCCCAAGTTTTGCACAAAACACAGTTTCTTTTCAAAGAGTTCTTCTCTTTTTCTTTCTTTTTTTTTTTAAACATCTTTGTTGGAGTATAATTGCTTTACAGTGCTGCGTTAGTTTCTGCTGTATAACAAAGTGAATCAGCTATACGTATACATGTATCCCCATAACCCCTCCCTCTTGCGTTATTTTCTTAAATGTTATAATTTGTACGCTTGAGAAAAACTGCAAATGTCAGAGAATGTAAGGTGAGGGCCTTGGCTATAAAACTACCAACAAGTTTAGTCACTTTCTGAGCCTGGTCTTCACTGAATTGAACATATAACCACGTTAGTCAATGACAAAGATGATCATGGAGGGTCTTCCTGCAAGAAGGTTCCACCCCTTTTGCTCTGCCCAGGGTTCTGAATGGGCAGCTCACCAGCACCATTAGGAAAAATGAACACGGGGACTGAATACGCCTCCGGTCCTCCTCTTGCTTCAGCCCTCCCATTCACAGGCTAAGCTCTTCCGGAATCTATTCAGAGGGGAACCACATTATGTAAGACTCAATAATCTTTATGGTAACTCTGCAGTGAAAGTGTCATTTGTTGTAATGAACACTGATCATAAGTTAAGCCCCGAGCTAGTCTCTCTATTATTTTTCATTATACTGTTCCTTGCTCTGTTATACTTCAGGAGTGCTGAGGGAATTCATCCAACTATGTTTGCTAGTCAGCTTTTCGTTACTCAGATTAGATCCTGCTAAGGTGCAACGGAGCAATTTGCAAACACACTGATTCTTAAGGAAATGCATCAGACGCTGGTTATGTGCTCTCTGCCAGTGCCAGCGGGCAACCCCCCCGCCTCCCGCTCCTCTTGGTTATGTGTCCCTTTAATTTGGCATTTTTCTATTTATTTTCCACTCAATCTACAGCGTTGTTCTCCGCGCCCCAATCTGAGAGAGTATTAACAACGTGTTTCTGGATATTTTTTTCCTTCAGCAATGACTCTTTGTTCAATTCGACAACCAGAATTTCCACAATCATCACCACCTCTCATACAGCTCTCACTTGCAAACACCACTCTGCTTACGTCACAATCATTCCCTCCTCCGGCTGCTTTAAAGTGCACTAACTCCAAAAGGCACACTAGTGAGGGGAAGCTGGAATTTTTCCAATTTTTAAAAGCCCAATATGAAAAATCCATTTTGCATTTCATATATTAAGCTTGAGAGTGGAATTTCCATAACGCCTCTGTGCTCCGTGCTCTTGGAATGGCTTATAAGTAGGTTGTGAGTCCTTGGAGAGACCACGTCACTGACATGCCTCAGAAGTCACAAGCACAAAGGCTCGGAGACCACGTGGGTTGGCCTCTGGACATGAACACTTGCAGGCTTTACCACTTTTACTGAGTATGAAGCTTCAGTGCATCCCTACCTGATACTGGGCATTGTTACATTTCCTTAGACCGTTAGATTTGATCCTGTTTGCCATGATGCCAGAGAATAATTAGAATACTAAATATAAGGAAATGGTACCTGCAAGCCCCAAAGATCTGGGCTTGCCACTCTGGGTGTCTTTTTAAGGGCAGACTTGGCTGAGAATGCTCCCTTTTTAGGGAACTCTAGCTCAATGAACTGCATAGTATGCAGACAGCTGTACCATAGTGATGCCCTATTCCCTGTTACTGTACTTTTCTCCTGACACACGCCAGAGAAAAGCTGAGAAGAAACTTTTATTAAAATGTCTACAGCTATTTAAAGACAACAGTAAAAAAAATTTTTTTCCGGATATGACACTGCTGTTTCTGGTAAGTGCAGAAGACTTGGTGGATATGAAGATCACATATTACTATAAACATACATAAAACAAGGTCATATTTCTTGGGCATTTTCTAATTGTGGGGAGGGTGGGCATAGAATCAGGCCAGAAAATAAGAGTTCAAAATATGGGTAAGGAGGGTGATTGCTTTAAAGTTGAGATGAGCCACAGGCACTGTAACATTATGACAAGAAGGACAAAATTGGTAAACAAAGCTCCCCTGGACTTAAGGGAAATAATCATGCAGAGTAATTAACCAAAATCTCAATTTCAAATTAGGTGTCACACATGTAAAGACTAAAGAGGCAAGAGGCCTGAGAAAATGTTAGTAGATTTTAAACCAAGAAACTGCTAGCATTTGACAAGAACCCAAAGCCAAAACGAAAGCTCACTGAAGTAGATTTACACCACGTTCCAGAGGCATCGCTAAGGAGTATGTCACCACATAGAACCACAGAGGCGGGGATTGCTAATCTGCCTGAGCCTCATTTTATTCATATATAAAATGGGCTTTTGCCCTGCCATCTAACAAAGTGGTTATGAGGATTCAATGTCAGGTTCTTCACACCTGAAAATGACTCCTCTGGAACAAAGGCTCACAACCTTTACCCAAACGCTCCACTCAAAGAGCGTCTGCCTAGTATGAAGTACTAACACAACACTGTAAACCAGTTATACTTCAATTTTTAAAAATGGATTAAAAAAACAAATGAATGGAAAGACATCTATGAAGGATGTTTACATAGGAAGAGTATCATCTGAAATAACACTCATGTAAAGAATGATCTGGGGCTTCCCTGGTGGTGCAGTGGTTAAGAATCCGCCTGCCAACGCAGGGGAGGCGGGTTCGAGCCCTGGTCCGGGAAGATCCCACATGCCGCGGAGCAACTAAACCCGTGTGCCACAACTACTGAGCTTGTGCTCTAGAGCCTGCGAGCCACAACTACTGAGCCCACGTGCCACAACTACTGAAGCCTGCACGCCTAGAGTCTGTGCTCCACAACAAGAGAAGCCACTGCAATGAGAAGCCCGCGCACCACAACAAAGAGTAGCCCCCGCTCGCTGCAACTAGAGAAAGCCCGTGAGCAGCAACGAAGACCCAACGCACCCAAAAATAAATAAATAAATTTATTAAAAAAAAAAAAAAAGAATGATCTCCATGTCCTATTGGCAAACAAGTATCTACTGAGCTTCTGTAACAGCGCACCATGTTTTCACTTCAGTCTTGTCAATTTGGTTCCAGTTATGAGTCAAGAAGTTGATGGTGACGCAGTCTGCTATCAAGAATAACATGGGTAAGGCTGAATCTCACCCCAGAGGCATCTGCATTTAACAAACAAGCAATCAAAGCAACCTCCTCAAAACAGAGGAAGCAGACCCACGGCCTGCTTTCATTAGTACCTATGATTTTGGCTGGGTGCCCCAAGGAGGTATCCTGTGCATTTACTTCCTTCAGCAAGAGGTGTTAGGCCAGACTTCTGCCCAAAGACACAGCAAATCAACTCTGAAAGACTGCTGACCCCAGACATATGGACACTTATTTGTACATTTGCAGAACATGGACATTTCTTAGATAGAACTGTAGAGAAAGAGGAACTCTGGCAGTAATCCAAACTATATCTTCTTTCATTTTTTAACTTCTACATTTCCTTTTTAAAAGAAATATATTACAACCCATTTGGAAATTCAGAAGTGGGTTAAAAAGAAAACTGCCAAAAGTCTACTTAACCATAACTTCTACTAGTATTTGGGTAAATTTCTTTCACGTTTTCATCCAGAATATTTTTTAAACAGCAATAATCATAGTTCATAATTTTATAATTAGGTTTATAATTTTAATCAAAAGTTATGGCATCAGTATTTTGCCACATAATTGTAAACACAATTACTGACGGGCTATCTATAAATCTGTGCTGTGGTTCATAATTAATGTGACCATTTCTTTGGGACACCAGTGTGGCTTTGGGGAAGTCATTTAACCTATGTAAGCTTCAGTTTTTCTCATTGAAAAAAAAAATAGGGATAAGTGATATTAACCAGCATCATTAGACTTCTGTGAAAGATAAGAGATAATACATTCAAAGGAAGTAGTATCTGACAAAAATGTAAGCCTCCGTTGATGTAAACGGTGGATAACACACGAAACCATTTCTCACTGGATTGTCTTGAAATGAAGCATATCTGCATACAACGCAGAAACCCAGGAGGCGGGTAGGGAAGATCCAGTCTTTCATTTACCAAGGAGAGTCCTTGGGGAATTGACCATCAGTGGGGAAAGCCAACTCTCCAGTGAAGGGATTCAGTGTGCCTCAAGCAGGGCTCAGGAGCGGCCGAGGCCACTTCCGTTTCGGAGGTAGAGGAGTTCTAGGCATAGGCATAAAAATGCTAAAACACAGTCTCAAAACCTGCAGCGTATTTTAAATAAGCACACTTAACAGAGTTAACAATTTAAGACAGTAACAATGACAGTGAAGGCAACACAATGACTTACATATAACACAGTGGTCCTCGACCAGGCACAATTCTGCCCTCCCCCGGGGGCCACTTGGCTATGTCTAGAAACACCTTCGGTTGTCACACCTGGGGGTGTGCTACCGGCATCTAGCGGTTAGAGACCAGGATACTGCTAAACATCCTACAACACACAGGACGGTCTCCAACAACAGAAAGTCATCTGGTCCAAAAAGTATCAATCATACTGAGGTTGAAAAACCATGGTGTAAACAACTCACAAGTAAAATTAAACCTTACTGAATATTAAAGCCAGGGAGATACGGGTCTGTTCCCCTCACCCCACCTCAGCCTCCCCGATATCACATCTCCCCCAAGGGATGTCTCCCAAAGTTGTTCTGTGAAATGACTACAGGTACAGATGCCAACTTTAAATTTTAACTACCATGTATTTTTCTTCATTGCGAGTGATGTCAATTTATCATTTAGAATATGTTAGATGGGCTCTTTTAAAGAGAAATTTTAGAATGTGAATCGATTTAAAGAAAAAATATTAAACCTTATAACAACATAGGTGCTATCTGGATATGGCAAAATCACTCCTCCAGAGAGGAGTGTTTCTGTACTTATTTTTTCGTAGAGATACCACTCATAGGAAGCCACTGAACAGATTCAATTAGATGCTGAGGATGCTAATTTTAGGTTAGTAAAATTCTCCAAGTTACAAAATGAAAAGAAAAGCACAGATCCACTCGTTCTACGGTTTCTTTTTCCCGGAAGGAACTCTGCTTGTAGTAATACCCAGGGATTTCACAACCACGGAATTCCAAAGATTGGAACTGATCAGGACTTATCTAAAGCAGCAGGTAGGGCTCTAGAAAATGCTCAGTGAGAAAGCTTCTTAGTTGGGAAAAATATCAAGATTTATTGAAAAACGTTGTTTATAAACTAAGGCTAGAGAGGGTTTACACCAATTCACGCAGGTGCAACAGGAAGAAAAATTAGCACTCCATTGGAATAGATGTGTAAAGACAGATTTCAATGGCAGAGTTTGCAGAGAGAAAAAGCACATCAAACAGCTCCCTAGGATGAGTCTATATCTAATTAAGTCCTTGTGAATGACCATGACTCAGCTCAGAGGTAAGGATTCTTGACCCAAAGCTCTCCTGGGATCATTTGAAGGAAAAAGTAACTATTTAAGAAAGTCTGATAGCCAAGACATGGAAGCAACCTAAATGTCCATTGACAGATGAATGGATAAAGAAGATGTGGTACATATAGACAATGGAATATTACTCAGCCGTTAAAAAGAATGAAATAGTGCCATTTTCAGCAACAGGGGTGGACCCAGAGATTGTTATACCAAGTGAAGTACGCCAGACAGAGAAAGACAAATATCATATGATATTGCTTATATGTGGAATCTTTAAAAAAAAATGAACAAATGAACTTATATACAAAACAGAAAGAGACCCACAGACACAGAAAACAAACTTATGGTTACCAAAAGGGAAAGGGGGAGGGATAAATTAGGAGTTTGGGATTAACCTATACACACTACTAAATACAAAACAGTTAACCAACAAGGACCTACTGTATAGCACACGGAACTATACTCAGTATTTTGTAATAACCTATAAGGGAAAAGAATCTGAAAAAAAATTAGCTTTATATGCATGCATAACTGAATCACTTTGCTGTATACCTGAACCTAACACAACACTGTAAATCAACTATACTTCAATTCAAAAAAGAAAGTCCGTGCAGGAGCATGGTGGGCTGCAGATTTCTGCACGCAGGACCCCTGCACAAGAAGAACCACAGCCCTCTTTTAGGTGATTTAACACAACTGTCCACCTACAGATACAACTCAGCACTCTGAGTTTCTGGGTGTGAAATGAAGAGAGGATTGCAAATTGAACTACAATTCGAGTTTAGGTTTAAAAAAAAAACTGCAAAAATTAAGTCTCTATCAGGCAAAGTCAAAAGAAAGTACGTTAGAACTTAATCTTCACTTAATCCTTCTTCAGTTGCTAGTGATTCAAGAAACTAGAATTCAATGGATATTAACACCACAGTGTTGAGACTTAGAATGTGAAAACGCAGACAGAGTTTTTTGGGTGCTTCATACTAAGCCCCTTGTTGTAAGTGCAACTCGTGCCAGGAACACACAGCCCATTGAGCTCCCGCTTCAGCCACTCCCTGCACCTCCAGCTCAGGGAACCAGGTCCCTGCAGGAGGCCATGCTCAAGTGTGTGGGGAACCGTGAGCAAGGACAAAAGAACCACCATGCAGTTGGCAATTCCCTGGCGGTCCAGTGATTAGGACTCGGTGCTTTCACTGCCGGGGCCCAGGTTCAATCCCTGGTTGGGGAACTAAGATCCGGCAAGCAGCAAAGTGAGGCCAAAAAAAAAAAAAATTTTTTTCACCACGCAGCAGCTGGTGGGAGACTGGGCACTGGAGAGCTGAAGCGGTCATGCCAGCATGATGCCCTTACTTCCTTTTCCTCCACCTCTGTGGGCCACCCATCGCCCATCACCAACCTTGTCCCTCCTCTTCAAAGCTCAGCTGTAGTCATCCCAACTATTTCTGCCCACGATCGTCACGCCTTCCTCTGAACTCCAGCTTCCCAGTCTGCTGGGTGGTCCTCTACCTTCTATCCGCCCCGCCACAGCCGGGGATACGATACCCTCTCATCACTCACGCTGGCTGGTTCCCTCGACCCTGGCGGAGGGAGGGCGTCTGTGTAGTTTCAAGAAGGTCCCTCCCCCGGCAATGCCATGCTCCTTTTATGCCGCCAGTACTCCCCAGAGCCTGCCTTTACTTCACTGTCCTGAAATGCTGGGTCTCTGGGTTGGTGTGCACGCTTCAACTAGGTAGAGGTCCTGAAGGCAAAGACAGCATCTTATAAATCTCTGTCCGCATAGCCTGGTCCCGTACACACAGAGTATACTTAATATCTAATTGCTCATGGGCTGATTGATTAAATCGGCTCAGACTTAACTCCCTTCCCAGGTTCCTAAGAAGAAATATACCAGGAAACTGAAGGATACAGCTGGCTTCCTAATTAATATTAGTCACTTGGCAGTTCTTAATTAAGAACTCTCAAATAAAGACCTACCTTTCTACCATGCCAAGTAGGTATCACCTTCATTAGTATTGAAGAGCTGTAACCACAACTTCATTTTTATGCTCTTTTTTCTTTGCCCTACCAGATGGGAACACTGGCTGCATAGTATTTATTAATATAATAAACAAAGGCAAATGCAGCAGCTTGGGGGAAATTCGGGCAGAATGAGTCTGTTGTACTCCTTTTGGACCAGCTTTACATAGAAACTGGAGGAAGCCTTCTCTTGTAATCTGCTTCTGAGAGGAAGTGGACCAGATTTGATGTAGGAGGTGGGCTCTCCCTCCCAGTCACCACCTACGGACAGCTTCTGTCCCCTGGGGGGCCAGTGGGTCCCCACCAAGCTCACCCGCTCTCCTGATGCCCTGAGACGCAACAGTCAAAGCTTGCCCACCTGTGCCTCGTGTACTCACGGGATGGGTGGGGTGTGAACTCTTTAAAGTGGGAAAGACCTTAAAAGAGAAGAGTTAATGTCCCCTTGAAGATGGTCACACGGTGCTTGGGGGCAGCGAAGTACTCCCGTGAGAGGAGAGGTCCCTGTGTGTACGGATGAGGAAAAGCACGTGGTCTTTTCTAGCTCTGGGCACGAGCATCAGTGAGGGAAGCGTTGGTGAGGGGTCCCTTGTTCGAGGCCCTGAAGTGGGCATCACCGAGTGCCTCGCATACATCCACGTGGTGGTAAAACAGTGTCTGCTTCACTCTCCAAAGTGTCCTCTTTTGGACTTCCCTGGCGGTCCGGCAGTTAAGACTCTGAGCTTCCACTGCCGGGGGCACGGGTTCGATCCCTGGTCGGGGAACTAAGATCCCGCACGCCGCACGGTGCAGCCGAAAAAAGAAAAAGGGTCCTCTTTTGGCCAATAAATTATTTGCTCACCTTACTTCTCAGGTAATGAGAAAGTCGAAGGAAATCAGGAAGAGGTGGGAGAATGGTATCGATAGGTGACACACGCTTCCTCGTCCTCCGGGCCCCTTCTGGCTCGTGGGAGGGGAAACAAGAGCTCGCCCTGGAAGCCAACATGAATGTGAGACCCCGTTCTGCTCCTCACAGGCTGGTGACCTTGGGGCTCAGACTCAAGCCTCTTGATTTGTGACAAGGGAATGAAACCAACTACACTGCAGGGCTGTTGTGGACCTCAGGTAACACGTGCAAAGCATCTGGACACAGGAGAGGGCGAGCCATGGGTTTTCAATACACTCCAATAAACCCTCTTCCTTTTGACGTCATAATTCTAAGGACCCGTAAACTCCACACCTGCTCTCCCGTGGCGATGCTGGCCTGTCTCCAGGCGCTGGGGAAGATGGAGCAGTGGGGTAAATGCAGGATTCTGGAGTCAGACGGTACAGTCCGAATCTCACCTCCGCTACTTCCTGGCCACCCGCCTTTGGGAAAACTACTGAAGCTTCAAGTTGGCCCCTGTGAGAGAGGGTGGTGAAACCACAGTCCCCTTGCCTTGTGGGGTAGCAGTGATCCCCTGTGGACTTTATGGAACTCCGTGAGGGTGTCTGTGGTTGTCCTAATGATCGGGGGGCTCTACTGGCATTTACTGGATGAAGGTTTGGGAAGCCAGGTGTCTGTCAAGAAGCAGGCTAGACCTGCAACATTAAGAGTCATCTCGCAGGCTACACGACCTCTTGGTGTCCAGCAGACATTTGTGTAGGTGGAAAGAAACCCTTTGCGTATGAACACAAAGTATTTTCTGCCCAGTATCACTGTATACGGGATAGTCCAGCAAGGCATTTTCTGTGCAAATCGAGGTGGGAATGTATTTTTGTGTGTGTTTTGGAGCTTTACTAAGAATTGTTCACCGTCTCGGAAAATCACGTCACCAACATGGAGACCACGTATAGCATGTGAGTGGCGAGCACGTCCCCATCTCTATGGGTCTGCAGTTAGAGCTGTCAAATTCACGGAGAGAACTTCCAGGCACAGATGCAAACATCTGACTATTACTTCTTCTCCCCCAGTTTACCCAGGAGCAGGCAGTTATACATTGAATGTCCTCAATATGAAGTTGTATTCCTTTTATTTCTCCATTTTGTTATAGTTGGGGAATTACAACGACTTCTTGAATTACCTGTGGAGGAGGTTATGTTATTGATAAAATCCATTTCAGGATTTCAGTGGCGTTGACAAAGACGTTGGTTCCATCAAGGATCTGAGAGGTTTGAGAAACTGTCCATTCTCACAGGGTCGCTGGGAAGATAAATGAGGTAACTGAAAACAGGACAGGACTCAGAGCCCAGCGTGTAGCAACCGCTGAAGAAATGTTAGTTACGATAAGTAGCATTGATAGCACCAGTAACCCACCCTTTCCCCCCTCTCATTGCTTGAGTAACTGCTAGTATAAAGTGCAATCCACTGTCTGGCTTTCCAGATACTTCATCCAGAGGTGAGGCAGGCAACAGCGAAGGGCATTCTTCTCTGCATCAGAGGGAGGCTAATAAAGTATGGCAGGATGCCCAGAAGGGAGAGAGATTTTTCCCGATAGCTCTGACACTCACAGAGTACACTTCATTAGCCTGTCTATTACAAACCACTTAAGACACATATTTATTGACAGCAATCTGCCAATTGATTAAACATCTCAATATATGAAGCGGACTCTACATTAATTAGCAGTTTGGAGAACGTGATCCTCGAGGTAAGGATGGATGCTTTTGGAAATCCTTGCTGCTCTTCCACTTGCTTTAACCTTCTGTGAAATATCAACACATGATCCAATCAAAGAGTTAGCTGTCGTCTTCTTTTACTCAGAAACCATTATGTACACACACATATTAACACACTTACACCCTAACATTTCACAGTAGATCCGAATCTCCTTAGAGTCCATTTATGTTTTGTACATAATGCTGCATTCTTTTTCAAAATAAAATCTTTAAAACTTCACTGAACACACAATGTAACTTCCTCTACGTGAGCTAAGATTAGAATAAACTGAGGGCAAAGAAATGTTACATTTTTTACTCTCTGTTCTAGAAAATTTTGTGCATTTAGGGAACAGCCATAGGAGAAAGGCAGAAAAGGCGTTTGTTCCTGCATACTGTGTTTTTGTTCTTAACAACAATTATGAGTAATTATTTTATATGACACGTGTGACTTTTCACTTTGGAGCTGTTTTATGAGAAATGTGAACTTTTAGGTGAAAAAACAAAGGTGCCAGGAGCCCTGCAGTTAATGCAAAAGGAGAACCTTGAGAAGTTTGATTTATAACTAAGCTTTCGCCTTCTCTCTTTTTATTAATTCTTACTCTTTACTAATTGGACTTGATTGTTTGAACTTCCAAACAATCTGGAATGATTTTTTCCAAAGGAAAAAGCCCATTTCTTCCTCAAGTACATGAAAAGCAAGGTCCATGGAAAGAGATTTTTCACTTTTTCAGTTTCTCTTGTGTTCAGGTCCTTTTCATTCCTCCCGACTGTCACGTTCTTCAGCATCTTATGTATATATTGGATTGGCAAAAAATTCGTTTGGGTTTTTCCATAACATCTTACAGAAAAACCCGAATGAACTTTTTGGCCAACCCAATATACATATATATATATGTATGTGTGTGTGTGTGTGTGTATATATATTCCTCAAATGCTTCACTCTTGTCCACAACACCATGAAGGCTGCTATCATGACTCAATATGCTAGTGTTTTCTCTGTCAAGCAGCCCAGGGATCACTTGGGGGCCCACTAACCATGCAGAGCTCCCAAACTTCAGTGCTCATAGGAGTCGCCCAATAACCTGTGCATGTGCAAAATCTGCTTCAGTGGGTTCAGGGTGGGGCCCAAGATTCTGCATTTCTGACCAGTTACCAGGTGATGCCAATGCTGCTGGCCAGCAGGCAATACTTGAATATCAAGAGGCCAGAGGATCATGTCACTTTAATTAGTGAAGCGTTATAACTAGACCCATTGGCATGAAAATGAACTGGGAACACGGCCGCCTCTTTGCATAGTCAAACAAAATACTCAATAATGGGAAATAAAAAGAAGGGCTCTATGAGTACCTGTTTTCAAAGTGATCACATGAATAGTTTCAAACTTACTCCACCCACCATGCACTCACTGATTACTGAGCCTTCCCTGTGGGACAGGTGTTGTGGCTACAAATGTAATGAGAATATTAGTCGAGTGAGTCTTTGAATCATATAGAAGATCTAGGTTCAATTCAAATCCCATCTTAACGTTCAGGATGTGTGAACTTGAAGAGTTACTTAATCTCTGAGTCCTGACACCCTCATCTGCACATCAGGGACAGTATGTACATCATACACATGTACAAGGGTCATAACAGAACCTCCCTCCTAAGGTTGTGGTGAAGGTCAAATGAGATCACATCTGTTAATTTGGACATATTGTCATTACTCAATAAATGGCAGTTGTTATTACTGAAACACGGCCTCTGACTTCAGATGATGATATTTTTGAAACGCATCTTGTCCTAAACGGAAAAAAAAAGTTCGGTTGGGTTTTCTTCCCCATTTTGGTAACCAAAGCATTGGGTTAAACCTTAAAAATTGCTGGGTTGTTACCCATTAAAGCAAAAAAGCATAGATTTTAAAAGTTAGGATGACCTAAACTCACTTTGTTTAAGCATCCTGTTTCACAGATGAGAAACTGGGGCTTGGCCGGGGCATGTGAGTGGACCAAGGTGACAGAGGTGACCAGTGGCAGAAGCACACTCAAAACCTACTCGAAGCCCCGGTCCAGGCTCTTTTCAGATTGACTGTATCACTCCCTGCAAAGTCACCCAGAAGGTCTCAAGCTAAATTGACAGCATCCAGAGATACCTCCCTGATGAAACTGCTGATGTTAGGGTGTGGTTTTCTAATATTCAAAAACTAGGGGGTGCAAAGTTCTAATTCTTGTGTCCACTTAAAAAAGGGACACACCCGCCCAGCTGGTAAAAACAGCTCTTGGGCTGTATGAACTTGGCTCCTATGTGCTCTGCCTCCATGGAAACTGCTGGTGTGAGAGGTCATAATGCCCCCCGTTGCTGGAACGCACTGCTGGCAACTTGAACCCCTGAGGGTGGGGCCCATGTTCCCTTCCTGGTGATGATGGGCCTGGTTCCCAGCATTCTCTAACGCTCAGCAAGTTTCTGCGAACCAGTTAACGAGTGAAGGAGCATGTGAATAAAGAAACACGAAAACTCCTGAACAAATCCAGGTGTTCGTGCTATGGGCTTAGTACCCACCCTCCTCACCTCTTCCAACTGAGCCGAACTGCTAGCCTCTCCCTCTGCCAGGTGGAGCTCTGCTCTGCACAGCCCCTGGTGAGTAGAACTGGGGCAGACTGGAGGCTCTGAGTCTCTTTAAACACCGAGGGCTTTCCTCCCTGGCTCATGAGAGGGAGAACAGAGGTCCCTGAACTGCTGCACGGTAAGAACTAAAATTATCAAGAAAATACTGGAAAAGGCAAAGAGAAATGAGATTTAGTAAGTGTCCTTCCCTTAAACTTCCCATTCGTCTTCGCTTGCATTTGTGCCTTAGAAGCAAGAAAATGTATCAGGAAATCCAGCCCAATGTGCAACTAGAGAAAAACGGCAGGGACTTTAAAACTGCCTTTATAACAGAACTGGGTCCTGAACCACACCCTGTTCTTCCATGGAACAAGGCAGTTTATTTTTATGCATCTGTCTTTGCATCTGTGTCAATTTTCCCCTGAGCAAGGAAGCTGTGCTAAGGGTAATTCATGAGTAGGAACTCAGCGCACTGCTGCAAGCCCAGGTAAAACCTAAAAAGAAGTTTATATTTCTGCCAGATAATCTTATCTGATGATTAGTGGGTGAGATGCAAATTAACTAGACAAAAACGTTTAAAAAACTGTTATTTTGTATCAGCCACCTAATTTAACAAGACATTATGAATCACTTAACTTTCCCGGAGGGAAAAAACCTATTTAAGCAAGCCCTGCAATTCCCCAAAAGTATTTTTGAGTGCCCACTGTTTGCTTATTTATTAAAGATTATTCTAGAACACATGCTGGAACACTGCCTGCATCATATCATAAGCCTTGCTAAAGAAAGCCTGCCCATTCACATACCTACATGAAATTAGTTTCCTAGTCTTATTTTCTCTGCTTTTCTGCTTTCCCCATTAATACTGGATCCCCTTCCTACTTTTTTGACGACCTCCCGATAGATTATCACCCCTTCCAAGGATCAAGGGTCTGTTGGCCTCCTTCTTTTTTTTTTTTTTTTAATATTTATTTTTATTTATTTGGTTGTGTCGGGTCTTAGTTGTGGCAGGCGGGCTCCTTAGTTGCAGTTTGCCGGCTCCTTAGTTGCAGCACGTGGGCTCCTTAGTTGCAGCATGCATGTGGGATCTAGTTCCCTGACCAGGAACTAGGGGCCCAGGTTCGTTGGCCTCCTTCTTAAGAGCTTGTCCCCAATGAGAGTCAGAGACGGCATCCACGTCCTTGCATCACACAGCTCCAGAAAGCACCCACCTGCCTCCCCCTCGACACCTCATTAAGGTAACCATTGATGGGAAAGTGAAATGATACCCGGAGCCAGTATGAGACAGGCTGACACCCAAGCTGTCCCTTTGTGAGCTGGGCGACTTTGTTCACAACACGACCCCACGCCGCAGGCGCCTTTCATGATTCTTTCTCCAATGGTCAGATCCATTTAATTGAAAATAATTCTTCCCAGGTGGAACCCGCTAGAAAGATTTCACAAACCTGCTTCACAGCGTGAGGCTACATCGGATAATCAGATTTTGACCTTCTGGGAACACCTCCCCAAATGTCCCCTCAGATCTAATCAATGCCAGTTTTTGAAACTGATATATCCACACTCAAACCACTCTCGACCAGAAAGTAACAATTCATTAACCATTTCTTCAATCTCTTTCCCCAGAACCAGGTTGAGTAGCTTTAGCTCAGGTCACAGTGAACTCCATCAAAGTTTCCTGGCCTAATCTGCACTGTTTTCAGTTGTTCCAAAAAAAAAAAAAAATGTTTTTTTTTTTTCATATTTCACGTTTTTTCATTTTTACCACCACCACCAAACATCAACAGATTTGGGTTTAAGGGCTGCAAAGGTACCAGTCAAATTAGCATCCAGCTGTCTGGCGGCAAACCATTTCTGATAATTAATTCGGCCATCAGAGAGGAAACTGTCATGTTCCACGGGAGAAGATCAGAAGACAAGCCTTTTGCATGAAGCTGCAATGCCATCATCGGTGGGAGATGGTTCAGAGCACGTCCCCGGAGGGAAGAATTCAGAGCACTGAGATGACTGAAGCCCAGGGCACAGCAGGACTGGGTCCCGCGAGCTCGCAGGGGGTCCGCTCACCCTTCAGACAGCCCACTTGCCCGGTGCAGTCCGCCATCAGGACCTCGGCCCTGTGTTTCCGTGAGCCTCGCAATTAAAGGAAAGTAGGGAGGTGATTTTTTACTGTGAATAAATAGCACTACCAAAGGAGGATCTCTAGAACACCTCCAAACTCCAAATGGTCCACCACTACTTCACCAACAGCTCACTAATTTTAGTCTGGCCATTTTCATTTAAAAGTCATGCAATGATCATGCTTACAAGCTGGAAAAGAAGAACAGAAATTCACCTGGTAGGGCATCTCCGAATCCCACAGTCCTTTGTTTACATGGCTGGGGCGAGGCCGTGTATTATTTCACCGAGTTACATTCACTGTGGGCCTGGTACCCCCTCTTTGCCCCTACGTTCATGCCCCTGAAGAATGTGCGCTTCTGGTTTCCATTCCGATACCCCCCATGCAGCACAGATAGTCCAGCCCTGAGTGGGTACCCCACCCCAGACATGTTTACTGCCTCCATTTCCAAGTGTGGATTGGCTTGAGTCAAAGGAGTGGGGGAAGTGGGAGCCTGAATTGACACCCGTGGCAGATGTGACAGGGCGTGTGCATCTGGAAGGCGTCCAGAGAAGCACCAGAGCTAATCTAATTAGCTGCTGCCTTGACTGACAAGCGCCTCCTCTCAGCATGGGGCCCACCCCCCAAAGGGTGGGAGGGAAATTATGCAATGCTTATGTCTGTTATATGACCAGTACATATCAAAACTTGCATCGACATGGCTTTTGCCTTCTCAAGACAATGTGAAAAAGAAAACACACTCACTTGATTTCCTTTCAAAAATGTTTTCTTTCGTTCCCCCCTACTATATAAACCAACGAAACAAAACCCTCACCAGACAATAAACAGTACACCAGACTTAGAACTCTATGTCAACTACGAAAACAAATTGCTTCCTGAAACTTGATGAATTAACTATTGAAAGCAAAGCTTTGTAAAACTCTTTGATCCTGAGGGCTCACTCTTCTAATTGGAGGTAACCTATATACCTCCTTGGTGTATTACGAATAAGTTGGACGTAACTTTAAAAGGCCGGGAGGATTTTTAAAAATAAGTCCCTACTTAGGATTCCAAGGTATCTACCACTCTGTGAGCAAAGTTACAGATTAAAGCAAGCGAACTGTACTGCCACCAGCATCCTGTGACAACCACACGCCCAACGAGTGATTCTCAATGAATTCCTTCTAAGGCAGACTGCTTGGTTCTACTCTAACTCGCCTGAAAGAACCCTGAAGACAAATATAAACGCGGAAGCTCTTCTGCTTACGAAACTGCAATTCCCGAATCTTCCTAGATACAAATAAAGCTGTGTGCCAGAACAGAAATGTGTCAACTGTGCTGGCCACCACCGGATGGTACCACTGGTTGGTTGAAACTACTGCTTCCTTTAGACCAGAGTTTCTTCATCCCAGGGCAAAGACAGTCGGAGCAGACAATTCCTTGTTGCTGGGGGCAGGGGGGCGTCCTGCGGACTGCAGGACGTTTAACAGCATCCCCGGCCTCTGCCCATTAGATACCAGTGGCGGGTAGCCTCACCCCACATGCGGCGACCAGAACGTCTCCAGACACTGCCAAGTGTCCTTGGCTGATCAAGACTGCCCTACCTGAGAATCACTGCTTTAGAACGATAAATAATGGACCTCTGAACAGCTATGAAGACTATAAGCCCAATGTGACAAGCAAATCATCTTTACAGATCAATGTAAACATCCATCAGGGCCAGTCAGGACACAATGGTCTCCAGCTAAGGAAAAAACTGCTTATTGGTGCTTCAGATCACCAAGAAAGGACAGAAATAAAATACATATGGTGCCCGTGACGCATCCCCGCCCGGGGAGAGAAAAAGAGCAGCCAGAGCCGCCGCCGCATGCTAGCTGTGAGTCTGCTTTTGTTTCTAGATTCTTTCCTCGAGGCCTGGAGGTTACTGGGCACTGGCTCCGCGAAGCTGTCCCTGAGTGAATGGTGTGAAAAGCGCGTGTGTTTTACAGTGAACATGCCGCGGGAGTCCCAGGTCACTGCAGGTGCCCAGGTGGAGGGCAGGTGACCGTCACTCAGGCCAGGGATGCTGCGGAAGGGACTCCACAAGGGACAAGCGTTTGGGCTACCTGACCTCTAACGTTCAACTCCAAGATGCCATGAGCCTATGAAAGCCTTTCACTGCTCAGACCCCCCTCAGGGTCCCTTCTGAGAACGCTGTGAGAAGCAAAGGCATTCGTCCCGCCCTACGTGGGTCAGGATCTCACAACCCCAGGACCCCTAGGGGTGACGGGCACCAACTGGACGTCTCTACCTTCCCCACCAATCACAGATGAGTCAAGGTTCCCCAGCTGGCACGGAGCTATCGCCAACTGGTTCTCCCCTCCCGACTCCTAACTCTCATTAACCCGAAAGACAAATTACAGAAGTGTGTGATCTCACACTGATGTTCCGTCTGCCTTTTCTAGCATCCTCTATTTATCAGGCAGATTCAACCCAGTGGACCGCGGCTCCTGAGTCTTTGCCCAAGTACCCTTCCCCGTGCAGTGCTGAAGTACGCGGGACAGGCAGCCAGGAAGTCAGGTGGGGATTTGCACCAACATACATTTATGTCCATTTACAGACAAGATCTATTGCAAGGCGGCAATGGGGCTATGGCTCCTGTGGTTGGAAGGAAACTGGGAAGTTTTCTCTGCTCTCGGCTGGAGGGAACCCAGGTGAATGGAACACTCGCCTACGGGTTTTGCCAAAGTAACAGCGGCCAGTGTTGCTTCACTCTAGTTTCAAAGCAAGCCGCAGCAATCCAAACAGTGGATGTGTAAGCAGTTTTTTCTTAAACCACCCAACTGCATCTCCGAGAATTTGTTCTGATTAAAACAGAAATGGGAGCGATTCATAGATATACAACTTTTTATATTAAATTTTGAGTGGAATCCTGTATCACCTTACAATGTTTTCCTTTAAAGAGTATGGGATTTTCACACCCATCTATGTGCCTCACAAAAGCCTCACCCTTTTGCCTCTGCACCTTATGTTCTAGATTTTCTTCCCGTGTCCAGTACATTAAATACTGCTCAGCTCCCATGGAATAAAAATTTGCAGAGATGTGGCTTTCTGTCTGTTTATTACCATGCAGTTGAATTTCACCAAACTTCACAGAATGTGGAACTGGAAGGGGCCTTGTAGATTACCTAGTTTACTTCCTCCATGTAGCTTCTGGGGAAATTGGGTCCGCAGAAGTTCAATGACATTCCTGAAATTAATTAATAACTGAGACTCTGAATTTCTATTACCTTGCACTTTCCATTAATTACAGCTTCTCTGCCACCCAAAAGATGAATCATTTGCCTGGTTACTTTAGCAGAACCACTTAGAAAACCGGCAGTTCCTTACAAAGTTAAATATATATATATCTATTCTACGACCCAGTGATTCTGCTTCTAGGAATTTACCCAGAATGAAAACGTATGTCCATAAAATGACTTGCACAAGAATGTTCATAGCAGCTACATTCATAATAGCCCCAAATTGGAAATGACATTAACGTCCAGTAATACACTTTTGAATAAATGGTGGTATATTTCTACAATTGAATAGTGGTTATTTTTGCAGATACCCTGGGCAAGTTTTCCTGATACAAGAAGAGGAAAGAGAACAAAGTTCTGGGACTTCCCTAGCAGGCTAGTGATTAAGACTCCACGCTTCCACTGCAGGGGGGCTCGGGTTTGATCCCTGGTTTGGGAAACTAAGATCCTGCATACCGTGCGGTGCAGCCAAAAAATTTTTAAAGTTTAAAAAATTAGAAAAAAAATTAAAAGGAGGAGAAAGTTCAATTCTCTTGGATTAGCACCAGGACTCCTTTGTACTCCTGGCCATCCTACTTCATTTCTTCAGTCTTTTTTCTTTCTCCCAGCCAACTATTTTATACCCTCTTCTATCTCTCAAACCTCTAATACTGTAATACTTCCTTCTCCATCCACCCCCTCAGCTGATAACCTTGATCCCTATTTTGCTGAGAAAATTCAAACACTCCAAAGAGAAGCTCTATCCGGTCCCAACACAGGTTCACCAACCTCCTCGTTGCTCGTACCATACACTGTGCCTTCTCTCCTGCCGCTCTGGAGGAAGTGCCCGGACCCCCAGCCAAGGCGGATCCCTCCCTCCACTCCTGACCCCAGTCCCTTTTACCTACACCAGGACATTCCTGGCAACTGCCCCTCTCTTCTACCTCATCCCATTCCCCCACCTACTAGTCATCCACATCATCGTAGAACATGCTGTACTACCACCCATCTTAAAAACACCAGCTCTTTTTTTTTTATTGAAGCAGAGTTGATTTGCAATATTGTGCTAATTTCTGCTGTCCAGCAAACTGATTCAGTTATACACATATACACTTTTTAAAAAAAATATTCTTTCCCATTATGGTTTATTCCAGGAGACTGGATATAGTTCCCTGTGCTCTACAGTAGGACCTTGTTGTTTATCCATCCTCTATATACTAGTTTGCATCTGTCAACCCCAAACTCCCAGTCCATCCCTCTCCCTGCCCCCCTCCCCCTTGGCAACCACAAGTCTGTCCCTCATGTCTGTGAGTTTGTCTCTGAAAAACACCAGCTCTTAACCCAACATCCTCCTCCAGCTTTGCCTATCTCCTTGCCTTCACTTGGGCAAACTCTCAGAAGATTTCTCTCTGGTGAACCCATTCCAAGCTAAGCTTTCAATTACAACCTCACTTCATCACCAAGGCAAGCTCTTGGCCTTGATAAGACCTCCACCATGTTAACTCCACAGGCCATCCTCGATCTTATCTTAATCCAATTATCAATGGCAATTGGCAAAGCTGATCATGTCCACCATCTTTTTTTTATATATAAATTTATTTTATTTTATTTATTTTTGGCTGCATTGGGTCTTCGTTGCTGCGCGCGGGCTTTCTCTAGTTGCGGCGAGTGGGGGCTACTCTTCGTTGTGGTGCGCGGGCTTCTCATTGCTGTGGCTTCTCTTGTTGCGGAGCACGGGCTCTAGGAGCACCAGCTTCACTAGTTGTGCCACACAGGCTCAGCAGTTGTGGCTCGCGGGCTTAGTTGCTCCGCGGCATGTGGGATCTTCCCGGACCAGGGCTCGAACCCGTGTCCCCTGCATTGGCAGGTGGATTCTTAACCACTGCGCCACCAGGGAAGCCCACGTCCACCATCTTGGGACAGTTATTTCAGGGGGTTTCTGAACCACCTCTCAGTTCACCCCATGACTGGCGGCTCCTTCTCGGCCTCCCGTGCTGGTTTTTCCTCCTGGTAATGACGGCTAAAACACTGGGAGCCTTGGGGCTCAGGCTCTGGACCTCCTTGCTCTTTACACTCACTCCCTGGAGACACACGACTAGCAGTCATTCTACACACAGCTTGTATCCCCAGCCAAGACCCCCCGTCCTGCCTCCTGGAGAGCCGTCTGCCCGACGAACACCCTCCTGCTGAGGGGGGAGAGAGATGGGCCCCTGGGCCGGGCGGCTGGTGCTTGCCAAGCGGAGTAACACTGAAGCTCTGTTCTCACCCAGACACTCCAGGGACAGAGCCAGTGGCAGGAGCTGAGCTCCGCTGGAATAAAGAGATAAGAGGACCAGTCCTGAGGTCAAGGGAAACTTTCCTGTCTGCACACGTGCCGGAAGGCTCCTTGGGGGTCACAAAGGGAGGGGCACCACCCCATAATAAGTGTGGACACACCCCCATAGGCTTCTGCGGTGGGATCCATCTTAGCAAAAAGTTGCCCATGCATGTTGGGGAGGGCCCTAGGGCAGGTCAGGTGTGGCAAAAGAAGCCAGATAATTGGCCAAAGGTAAACAAAGACCCGGAAGGACTGTCCTATGGAAGTGACTCAAATCACCTCGTTACTGAGCTCCTCCTCATTAGGGAGGACACCCACACCCTTTCTCTCCGGGTGTGTACTTCTGCTTGCTTCTGACTTAAATAAAGAAACTGCTTCTCTGTGTGCTCTCCCACTTGCTGTCCTGTGTCTCTAATAATAAACTTTGTACCCGTTTTACAGTTTTTGCCTCTTTGAAACATTCTTGCTTTCAAACGGGGGCAAGAGCCAGGGCCACTCTGCTTCTAGCCTCGAGCCCCTGGGGGACTAATGGTTAGGAGTCCTGGTTTTCATCCAGGCTACCCAGGTCCAGCTCCTGGGCAGGGAACTAAATCCCTCTCAGGAGCGCTCGCTGCTGTCTCTCCGAGATTCCCCCTTGGCTGTCTGAGGGCAGCTTCCCCCTCAACCATCCCCACACTGCCTCCTCTCTCAAACGTGCTCCACCTCCAGGGGTCCCCGTTTTGCTCCCGCCAACTTCATTCTTCCAGTTGCTCAGCTATGAGGCCATGTCACCTCTGACTTCTTTCCTTCTCTCCATCCCACATCCAATTCACCGGCAAGTTCTATCAGCCTTTCCCCGCCTTCAAATAAACAACCAGCGATCTAGTACTTCTCATCACTGCAGCCGCTGCCCAGCACCATCTCCTCCTGCTTTGGTTACTGCAAATGCCTCTGAATTGTCTTCTCGGCTCCCCTTTCACCTCCTGGTAGCAGTGATTCTTCTAAAAGATTGACCAGATCCTGTCGCTCTTCTGCTTAAAACACACCAGTGGCTTCCGGTGTCACTGAGAATATATACTCAATATAGACTCATGATGGAATGAGAGTAAAAAGGCAAATAATGACTTGATATTAGTATACGATTAGTTTTGACCTTGCAAAGATCCTTGAAAGGATCTTGAGGACCTCCAGATGGGGTCCCTGGGCTACCATTTTAAGACCTGCTGCTGTTAAGTGGATGGTTTTCTAACTTTTTGGTAGCAGGAATGTGTCCTCAAATAATATCTTTTACCAAGCTCCAATGTATACGTAGACAGAGCTGTTTGGGTTAAAGTGCATCTGTGTTGGGAGCCCTGAATTCCTTTTCTCTCTCATTCCTTGAGAATAAAGACCAAACTCTTGTTCTTGTCACATTCTTTAACCTCACAGTGGCCTCCCTGCCGTGCCGAGAGTCTGCTTCTCCCTGGGCGGGTCCCTCTGTCTGGAGCCCTTTTCCCTTCAGTTTCGGCCCATCCTGCAGGTCTCTGGGGCCACCTGGACACCTCCCACCCCCTCCCTCTTATCACCATCTAAATTCGCCCCCATCCTTTTGTTCACTGATGGTCTCTCCGCACCAGAATGCAAACTTCACGAGGACAGGGTTTGTATATTATTCCCTGTTGGACCCAGGGCAAGTAACAGACACTGTAAATACGGGTTGAGTGACTAAGTGAATAATAAAAAGAAGATCATGCTTTGTCCTGAGTGGAACATGTTCCTTCGACTTCCTGCAGCGAAGGTATTATTGATAAGTTACATTATCCGCACATGCGCTGAGACCACCCTGAGACCGTGAGCTGAGACCACCCTGAAGAGCTCTGTGCTCTCCACGTCACCCTAAGACAGTCAACAGCACCGAAGGAAACCATGAAGAAATTCAATTTGCCTCCACACAACATCAAAATCGCATTTATGGTACGCAAAGTTACTTACTAATTCAATGAACGTTGACGGATATACAACCGTGAGCATGAACTAGCTGAAGAGGAAACATCAGGCAGCTGACGCCAGAAGAAGGCATCTTGTAGGGCAGACTGTCTATGTAACTGCCTAGTGGGGGACTTGCTGTAAACTTCACTCCCTTCCGCGGACTTTTTTTTTTAATTTTAATTTTATTGGAGTCTAGTTGATTTACCATGTTGTGTTAGTTTCAGGTGTACAGCATAGTGATTCAGTTATACAACTATTCATTCTTTTTTAGAGTCTTTTCTCATATAGGTTATCCCAGAATACTGAGCAGAGTTCCCTGTGCTGTACAGTAGGTCCTTGTTGTTTATGTGTCTTATATACAGTAGTGTGTGTATGTTCACCCCAAGCACCTTATTTATCCCTCCCCCATTTTCCCTTTGATAACCATAAATTTGTCCCTCCCCCACCAAGTTTTTTAAAAGCTTAGACCAATCTAGAAAAGCTGAATGTGGAAAAAAGAGGGACCATACAAATAATTATAGGTCTGCATTAATATAAAGAAAAGTCATTCTAGGCATTACTCATAACCAACAGTGCACATTTGTAAGACGGCATAAACACAACTGGTAGAACCACTTAAGATGAACACTCAGATCAGCCATCGAGTAACGATCATTATTTGCAATTAGTAATACAGACCCTCAATCAAAGAAGGGATTTTCCCAGCATAAAGGAAAGTGGGGTAGGAAGAATAAAGGATGCAAAGGGCAGTATCCAGATCACTAGAAACTGAACGATGAAAGAATAAGCAACGTCACTTCTCTGACCCTCTATTTACAATAAGATCAAAAAAGAAAATAACCATTATCTGTTACATGTTTATGGTATTTTATGGCTTGAAAATCACAGGAATGTACATTATTTCTTCTTCCACCCTGAGAAAATTTGTGTCATGGACAGAATAGTGTAACTACACACTTGTATAGGTTTTAGGTATTTTCATTGTCTATTTTACAGAGAAAGAAACTGGAGGGTAAGACACTCTTCTAAAGAGGGTTCTCTGGTCAATAACGTTTGGGAAATGCTGCACCCCGTATGGCCTGGCTCTACACCAGAGATGAACACTTGCGCATCAGAGAACAGTTTTCCCAAGGTTTCTCAAGCTTGTCTGAACATAAAACACTCTTTTTTGGCTTAGAGCCTATTAATATCTTTGCATCTCACACAGATCACTCTAGCCTGAAGCTTCTCCAACATCACTTCCTGACCTCAAAAGACTTTCCAGAACTGAAGCCCCAGTGGGTTTACGCTTTAACATGAAATCTTTATAAAAATGACAAGTATAAACTAGACCCGTGCCTGCTGTAAAGTAGATTCAATCACTGAGTGTGAGTTTCCTGGCTTCTCCGAAAGGACGGGGGCCCTGGGCGAGGTTAGCTTGGGATGGGATGAAACGGCTTTATCTGAAACAGCAGTGGATGCCCAGGGGTGAGGATACCCAAGAGCTTTGCAAAACCTGAGCTGAAGTACGACACACACGCCATTCAAATACACACAGCTCAGTCTAGTCTGGATAACAGCTTGTGACATGCCCCGAAGCCTGGTGGGACTGTGGGGGGGGGGGGGTGTTAGATAAGAAAATGCTACAATAGAGCATGAATTCAAATCGCTGACAGTTTCCACAACTGAAAGAATAGATGTAGACACCTCGCTGGATGATTCATGCTTATTAAATACGTGTGAAGTTATTGTGATTCATAAATGACTCTGTGAAACCCAGATTTGGCCTCCGCAGACATAACACGATGCAGTGTAAAATGATCTCATTATTAGAAGTCTCCTTTGATGCAAAATGATCTTGGACAGATACTCGGATGCAATCCTGAAGGACTCTGCTCCTCTTGATGAGTGCTAATGTTTGGGGTAAATTATTTCTTCGTATCACGCAAATGGAAGTTCTGAACTCATTACGTATAAATTATTAAGTTATAAAACACCACTGCTAATAAAACTGTGGCTACAGTAAGAAATGTGATTAAAATCACACATGACTGTGACCTATTAAACAATAATGTATTAATTCATAAAGCTGTATGCAACTTATCCAGTTACTATAATTAAAATATGCTTCATCACTAATTGCCTTACCAACCCTTAAATTTCCCCAAAACTGTTTGCAAATGATGGCCAAACAGCAGCTCTTGCAATTATAAGTCTTCTAATCCTGGTAACTAATACAAAAACCCTTGTAATAAAAACACTTGACGGACTTCCCTGGTGGCACAGTGGTTTAGAATCCGCCTGCCAATGCAGGGGACACGGGTTCGAGCCCTGGTCCGGGAAGAGCCCACGTGCCGCGGAGCAGCTAAGCCCGTGCGCCACAACTACTGAGCCTGCGCTCTAGAGCCCGCGAGCCACAACTACTGAGCCTGAGTGTCACAACTACTGAGCCCGCATGCCTAGAGCCCGTGCTCTGCAACAAGAGAAGCCACCACAATGAGAAGCCCACGCACCGCAATGAAGAGTAGCCCCCGCTCGCCGCAACTAGAGAAAGCCTGCGTGCAGCAACGAAGACCCAACGCAGCCAAAAATAAATAAATAAATAAATTTATAAAAAATAAACAGATAAAACACTTGATCTCTGTCCTAATGCAACCCTATTGATTAGTCATAGATTTACAGCTGGCAAATATTTTGGTAAAATTAATGTGTGTTTAAAGGTAGAAAAAAAATCTATGTGCAGAAATTGAAGGGAATAACGATGTTTCCCATATTTCTGCCAAGATATTAACTAATACTGCAAAAAGATCCCTTGATATGTCATTTATTGACAGACGAGTGCAGGGTGAAGACTCAAGCATGGAATTTTATTGCTGGAGACATTTCTATCTGTAGCCAAATCACCAGGGAAACACTTTGTCCAACAACTTCATTCTGCAGGGGGATTTGGTGACAATACTGGCACCCTAAGAATTCGTTCAGGTTTTTCCTATTGCGTCTACCCGTCTGTGCCTGGAAATACTTACAGCGATGCTGCAACAGACGCAGACACGCGGTTGAGTGCCTAGAAGCCCCCTAGCCAGCTCACGTTTTATCTCACTGGCGAGTTCAAAATAAGTGCTCTCAAGCTGTATGCTTTTCATACAAACGAGACAATGTATTTTAGGAAGGGTTCATATCAACCCCCCGCTTCACATGAATAGGAACTGATCTAGCATCAGACACCTGCAAAATTAGGGACCCAAGTTTCTTTACCAGCACCCAACTTTTCTGCCTGAGTTGAACCAGGAAGTTAGGAAAATTATGAGAAAGGGAGAGAGAAGGCTGGGGGCGGGGTAAAGAGAGAGAGAGAGAGAGAGAGGGAAGTGGGGGGAGGAAAAAGAAAGAGAGGCGTGGGGAAGGGGAAGGGAAGGAGGAGGAGGAGGAGGGGCGAGGGAGGGGCAAAACACGGCTTGTTGGATTCTGGCGATCTTGAATTGTTTTATTTATCCATCTATCTTTCTACCTACCTACCTATCTACCCACCTATCTATTTATTTACCTTCTTACTTTATACTGGGGTATCAGTGATTAGCAATGTTGTGTTAGTTTCAGGTGTACGGCACAGTGACTCAGTTGCACGCACACACACACACCCCTTCGATTTCAGACCTTTTGCATCTATTTTGCATCTGCGTGGGAACACAAGCCCTGAAACAACCCTTGACACGTCACTAGCCCTCGCGTCCAGTCATCCCAGAAGCACTGCCAAGTTCTCAGCCCTGAGTAACCTTCTCAACCTCTGCATCAATGCCCTGGTCCAGGCTACCATGTCTCTCACCCAGGCCCCCGATGGCCCCGCCGTGTGTCTCTCCGCTTCTACTGGCTCCTTTCCCCCGTTCTACACGTGGAACCTGAAGCAATCTTTCCCCAAAGCAATTCTGATCACACCACTGCCCTTTCACACTTGGCATTTCCCTTTGCTCTGGGATAAAAATCCTCAAGGTGGGCTAGCAGGTAGCACGAGGCAGCCCCCCGCCCAGCACTCTGACTTCACCTGGGACCCCTCTCCTGGCTCCAAGCACAGTCAATTTCCCCCATGCGCTGTGCTCTCTGAGGCCACAGGGGCTTTGCACGTGTGGCTTTCTCTGCCAGGAACATCCTTCCAGGACTCCACCACCCTTCACCCTCCTCACCCCTTCACCTGGCTGGCGCTGTTGTTCAGCCATCAGGTGTCCTGGTGCAAGCTCGTACAGCACCGTGTGCTCTTCCTTTCCCACACGCACGACTGGGTATGATACGCATCTGCTGAGAGCCCACGTGATCAGGGAGTGACTCCCCTACTGCACTGTGCGGGTCATGTGCGCAGGGGACACAGCTAACTTCAGGCACCTCTGAATCCCTCAGCCGATGGCCTGTCACGAATGTAGAACAGGTGCTCCAGCAATGCAGAGGCAGGAACGGGGCTCAACAAGGGGTCCTCTCCCTGCGTTAACACTAGGCAGAAAGACGTCTCGTGTCCTTCCCACTTCAGCACCACAGAAGTCAGGGCTCTGCAGAGCTACACAAGGAGGCACTTTACAGGACAACCTTCCACCTACTGATTGTTTATGCTATCAGGTAGAATTTAAAAAGGTCACACACACACAGTCCTAAACATGGCAGTGGCGGCTGCACTAGAATAATCACAGAGTGAGGACCTGGGCGTGCCGATGCGTGGACCTGGCTCTCCAGGCAGAGACCACGAACCTGCCCCCCATGGCAGAGGGCCAGGGGGTCCCCAGCCCAGCAGAGGGGCTTCCTGTAAGCTGACCGCCGCTACAAATCTCACGAGAGTCCTAGGTGATTCCTGTCAGCTCTAACAGCCGAAGACACAGCCCTCTTCTGTAAACTTGGCATTCTTGTTTCCCACAATGGGGCAAACACACCCTGCTCTTGCTTTTTCGTGGACAGGGAAACAGAGATGGAACTGATCATGGACAGCAGGCTGACTGCAGTCTAATTTTGTCCTCCTCTGTCACCTAACACATTACCTGGTGAGAGAGAAGAACACTACTATATTCACCTTCTCTGATAACGTTACTGAGAAGCAATCAGATGGGACTGGCAAAGCCCGGCAGGTAGCGGACAAGGGGAAAGAAGCAAGGGACAAGGTCACAGATGGCCTGGAAAACCCAGCCCTGACTAATCCAGAAAAGCTGTAAGATAGCAAAGCACTGCTCTGAGGAGATGCACAGAGGGCATCTTAAAGGTAAAACTGCACCAAAGCCAGCCTTCGACTGTGGGCTCCGGTGAGCGATAGAAACCTACCACCAGCTATAGAATCTGGGTCTCTAACTTTTTTCCATCACAGATTTTTCAGACTGTGTGCTGTGTGCTGAGCCACTTTCCTTTGTCTTAAATTTTCTGGCCATTAATTATATCCAGAATGTCACGTTTTCATATGGTAAATAAACAAAGAAACATCATTCTTGGCTTTGGAGGAATATCAGTGTAATGTAAAATCAGACCATTATTCTTGAAACCCAACCTGTAACGTTCTTTTCTCTTCATACTGATATTCTCTTAAAGGATCCTGAAATAATTTATTATGTAAAAGCACTAATCTTAAACTTATTTCCAAAAGACTAATCACCATGTAGAACAAAATCCTTGTGGATTCTCCATTTTGAATTTATATATGATTCTTTGCTAGTCTCGAGATTTCAAATATTTATGCTTTTCTGTGCTTTTTAAAAGTCAGGTTTACTGGGATATAATTTATGCACAGTAGAATCTCATGCTTGTTCTTTAAACAATAAGCCCAAATAAAAATGTATCAGTACTTTAAAATCAAAACACTAATTCTAAGAGATGAAATGGTAAAAAGAACTTTTGGATCAGTGCATGCGTTCACTGCTTAATTTACTCAGGAGACCAAAAGAAGTGATGAGTATTTTCATTATGAAGGGATTTATAAAACGGGATGGCTATACAGAGATACAACCATGGAGGATCGTTAAGAATCAAGAGAGAATGTGAGAAGTGAGTCCAATAATGCCTGACCATGTGGACAAATCATAGATTTGTCTGGACAATGTCAAACACATAACGATGATTTATAGGAAAGGATAACAGGTGTGATCTGTTACTGAGAAAAGAAATACAATGATTGCCTTAAAAATGATGGCTACCTATTACTTCAGAGTAGATTTCTAGTGGACACTTGAATTATCCTCAGTATGTGAATAAAGCTCATTCATTAAAGAATTCATTAAATAAGTTAGCTTAGCACTTTATGGACCAAAGTTGCATGTATGATAAAAAATGAGCGACTAAAAATATATTATATGAATTCTGTATTATATAAAATATTAGGCTAGGAACAAGTATACGGTGAACTCTTGTTACCTTACTCCACCTCCTTCCAAGAATTATAACAAACTTCTGTATCAGGATTCATTCCCACCCAAATAACATAAACGTGATCAATATGTAAAATGATCCATAGTTACTCATCTTCGGGCCACCTGTATTAATAACCATGTGACTCTGGAAAAGTTACCTAACTTCTCTGTGCCTCAGCTTCCAAATCTAGTAACAGAGATAATAAGAGCATGTGCCTCCCACGGCTGTCCGTAGGCTAACCTAGAAAACACAAGCATAGCTCTCTCCATCCACCCCCAGCAGTGCCTGGTACAGCCCAGCCCTCAATAAATATAAGCTACGGTGATTATTATCGACAGCTTACCACTACACACCTGCATGCAGATGACTGACAAATTATACAGGAAGTTCATGCTTTCAGAGTGAGTTATCACCACGACCAAAATGTTTCTTGATAGTCTGAGGGATCTGAATTTAAATACTCCTTCTTCCCACTAAGAAGATTTAACCACAAAGACAGTAACTGTAGGCACCATGATTGGTGTGTCCCATGTGCCAGGGGTTCTGCCCTGTGCTTTCCATACGGTCTCTTATTTATCCCTCACAGCAGCCTTGGGATGCACGTAGACGTACTTTTTTTTACATGTTACGAAAGAGATGTAAGAGAAGTTAAAGGACAACTCAAGGTCATACACCTAAAAAATGGTGCTAAAATAAAAACCAGACTCTCTGTGTCTCCAAGTGGAATTAATTGCCACTCGGAGTGCAGAGTTCCAATTTGTGCATGCTACATGGGTCTGCCGAAAGAAGAAAAGGAAAAGGAATATTCATGGTGAACTGCAGAGTAATATTCATAGCACTAGGAATGAAAGCTTTCCCAGTGCTATTAATAAAAGTGATTTTTAAAGAAAAAATACATATTACGATATGTTAAATTCATTTAAGAAAACACTGGTACAAAAAACTGAGCTTTAATTATTTCGTGGCATTCCTGCAACAGCCTATTTTTTTTCATAAAAGCATTTCAGAAAACGCTTTGTTCCTGATCTAATCTTACGTATAGGAAAATAAAATCAAAGAAATTGGGGGGACAATTTTAATAGCTCTGATTTCCCAGTACCCTTTTTTTTAGGAGTAAAAACAAATCAGTGATGTTGGAAAGGTTCCAGAAGTTTCAAGATACAAAGATATTTTTCCTTAAGCCATCAAGCAAGTGTCATAACCAATGAGCAAAAAATCATTTTATATGGCTTTTGAGAATATCATGTACGAGTTGCAAATTCAGTGAAGGCAGACCTCGTTTTAGTGCACTTTTCTGTATTGCACGTGGCAGATACTGCATTTTTTTACAAACAGAGACTGTCATAACCCTGCATTGTCAGATGATAGTTAGCGTTTTGTAGCAATAAAAATTTTTTAGATTAAGTTATGCACATTTTTTAAGACAAAATGTACTGTACACTTAATAGACTACAGTATAGTATAAACATAACTTTCATTTGCACTGGGAGATCAAAAAACTCATGGGACCCACTTTATTGTGATAGTCACTTTACTGTGGTGGTCTGGAACCAAACCTGCAATATCTCCAAGGTGTGCCTGTAAATATAAGTAAGGATTTGAGCCAGTCAAGGATGCTGAAAGTCACTTCTCCTGTACATCTTTTAAAGACCATCTTGGAGAGTTTTTAAGAGGCAGAATCGCTCTAGGTGAGATTTAGTACAGAAAGTGGTTTTATTTGCCTGCTTCACAGAAGCTGATCTTTTCCTCCAAAATCATCATAAAAGCTACCAGAAAAAGAAAGAATACTAAAAACAAACGAACAAAACCACCTGAAAGTCCAAATGGTACTGTGTTTTCTGAAAGAAAAAAAATTTTCACGTATGCAAAGGACCAAGGGAAGTCATTTCATATGTCCTAAATTAAAGATTACAAATCACATTTTGTTCCAAAAGGAATTTTTTTTCCCCAGGTATCAACCTGGCACTAAAAGGGATTCTCATGTGCATTCCAAAACAACAATAACAACAACAAAATATGTTAAACCCTGGCCTAAAACATCTGAACTGTCAAGAACGAAGACCCACAGTGCCCAACGATCGCTCTTAGAACAGTCAGGAGCCAAGTCTTTCCATCCTTATATCCCCCTTCTTGGTTCAATGCCTAAGACATAATTGTTCACAGAGAAAACAATACCACCTCCATGACTTATTTCCCCTGATCAATCCCCTTCTCTCTAGCAATACTGAACCCTTCCTCCCTTATAATCCCAACGTTCTTTGCCCAAAGACTGTGCTTCGTATACGTGTTATCATGTTTTTTTTTCCTTCCTTCTACTCTGTAGGTCACTGAGGCAGGGCCCAAAGATCTTCCCAGCTTCAGGGCTCAGTATAGACATGGCACATGTTAGTAGATACTTCTGGGTACTACTTTCATCAGGGTCCATGGTAGTGACCATCAATTTGTAAGATGCTGTAACTAACAATATTAAAGCAGGAGAATAAGCACACGAAAGGATGCTCATTATCACAGCCATTAGGGAAATGCAAATCAAAACCACAGTGAGATGGTATTTCACACCCACTAGGATGGCTATCATCAAACAGACAGATAACAACATGTGTTGACCAGGATGTGGAGACACTGAAATCCTCAGATGTTGCTGATGGGAATAAAATAGGGTGCAGGAGCTTTGGAGGACAGTCTGGCAGTTCCTCAAATGGTTAAAAGCAATTCTACTCCTAGGTATATACCCAAGAGAATTGAAAATATGTCTGCACAAAAAATGTGTACACAGGTGTTCATAGCAGCATTATTCATAGCCAAAAAAGTGGAAACAACATAAACACCTATCAACTGATGAATGGGTAAATAAAATGGGGTTTAAGCATACAATGGGATATTATTTAGCCATAAAAAGAAATGAATTACTAATAACATGGTACACAACATGGACCATGAACCTTGAAAACATTATGCTGAAGTGAAAGAAGTCAGCCACAAAGAACCACGTACTATGTGATTCCATTTATATCAAACGTCCGGAGTAGGCAAATGTCTAGAGACAGAAAGAAGATTAGTGGTTGCCAGGGCTGAGGAAAGGGGTGAGGATGGCGCTGAGAGGTGTGAGTTTTCTTTCTGGGGTAGTGAAAACGTTCTACGAGTGTTTGCGATGATGGACGCCATCACCATGAATATACTAAAAGTCACTGACTTGTACAGTCTGAGCGGGTGAATTGCAGGGTAGGTGAATTTTATCTCAATAAAGCCATTAAAACACCCTACCAATACATGGGATCCTTGGACTATTCTTTGACATGCACATAAGGAGGAACTGGAACGGTCAGTAAACTATGTGCTTATATCAGAATGAAGTCTCTCTGAATCACTTTTTTCTTTAGTCTCTCAAAGACTGATCATTTTGGGGAAACTAAGGCAGTTCAAAGACCATCAAATTAATCAAGGTCAGCTACTCTGATGTCTCAGGTGCTCACTAATTTGCCGACTTTCTGGGTATACTGCTTATTACTTTTCTCCCTCCTACTGCCCATGAAGATATGTCAAAGCTTGTTACGAGCCTCCAACTTAGAGACACTTATAGGAATCGAAGATGAAATCTCCAATTAGTCAAGTTTCTAATTTGTTTGAGGAAGCAGGAAAGAAATAATACTGCAGGAAGGGGAGTTATCCAGATGGCTAAAACAAACAAAATTTCTTTTTTTTTTTTTTTGGTGAAATGAAGTAGGAAATTCAATGATTTGCTCTCATACCTAAAAGTGATGGTTTACAAAGAATTAAATGTACTTGGAATATATACAGAAGATTTAGAACAAGTTTCCATAATTCACACTCTACTGCTGAAAAGCAAGATATCGTTTTTTAATTGCTAGCTTTGTTTAACTATTTAAAGGTGGGAAACAGTGGGGTGAAAAATGTTACATTTGCCCAAGTCACAAAGTATAAAAGCAGTAGTTACGGCAGATGACTTTTAGATTTATTTACAAAGAAAGACTTTTCTATTGTATATTCATTTTCCTCTTTCCACTAAGTATCCTTTAAAATAAGATTCTGTTCTGAGACTTTTAAATAGTTAAGGGAAATCCCCTTAAACATTTCTTCAAAAAATACCAGGAGAACCTCATGAACTTGCTTAACCAAAGATTTAAATAATCTCATCTTTATCTCAACCATCCATGTAGCTTTAACTTAAAAAGGTTTTCACTCAAATTTATTCATAAACAAGACAAATACCCTACCAAAATTACAGATTACAATTGGTCCCTGTGAATCACAAAGACACAATATTCAGCATGTGTAAAAACTGGGAATTAAATTACTCTCCTTCTCGGAGATATCCATCTTATTTCTTCAATATCCAAACAATTGGGATAACTGATTTATCCAAATCAATTAACAAAATTAAAAAGGATGAAAAAGAAAAAGCGCATTCAAAGGAGAGAATCTTATCAGTACTTAAAAAGAAATACTGTACCTAAAAGAACCCTCAGACATAGCTTTGTAAATCCTAAGAGGTACTTAAAATCAGAGCTAATAAAAGAAGAAAAAATAAACAAAACTTTTAACTTTCCTCCATGGGAGAGGCACAAAAAGAAAGAAAACTAAATCAAAGGCTTTGTAAGCACTATCTTGCAAATCAGGATAGGGAAAAATGCCAAACAGAATGATTACCTCCTGTCTTCTCTATGAAGTTCTTTACAGGCAAGTGAGTTTTGTAGTGGGCAGATGAACTGAACTCAGTATGAAAATCCTCTACAGAAAAAAATGCAACTACTATCTTCACAAATCATTAATATTTGACTCACATCCCAAGTTCACTGGAAATCATTCCTTAATCTTGATTGAGATAACATTTTAAGAGACATAAGCACATTTCCTGGAAAAAACAAACAAACCCATTCACACACAGTGATAAAGTAAATTCCCAACTCACTGCTATCAAAACCTTTTAGAGTATTTAACTCTATTTTAGGACTTCTGTTTAAAAAACCAAACAAAACACATCCTTGCAATTTAAAACTCTTCAAATTCCACTCTCTCCGAAGGATGAATTAGGACCAGGCATTTCTCATCACGGAATAACACACTTGCAGAGTGTTTTGCAAAATTACACATATGCAATTATCTCATTAATTTTAACAATAATTAATTTGCTCCTTCCCTCAGGCTCAATCCATAATAGTGGAGTAACGTTAATACAAAACTAAATTAAAACATGCAGACATGGCCATTCTGTAAAAGCAAAGACCATCTCTTTAGCTCATTGTGGTTATTTTTCAAATTCCTTATATTTGCAGGTACGTCATAAGGCTGACAGGGATACAAGCAAGCTCATAGTTTCATTAATCGCCTTTGTGTTACAGTACAGGTTTAAATGAAGACTGCATAGTAGCACCGCTAAGCAGGATTTTTTTTTGTAACATCTTTATTGGAGTATAATTGCTTTACAATGGTGTGTTAGTTTCTGCTTTATAACAAAGTGAATCAGCTATACATATACATAGATTCCCATATCCCCTCCCTCTTGCGTCACTAAGCAGGATTTTAACAACACTTTTCTTCCTACTCAAAATACTGCTGACCTATTGTCAATATTTATCAAACAGGGCACACAGCTGGTGCTTGCTAAGTATTTATTACTGTTACTGAAAAAGATAATGATAAGGATATCTTTTGAGAAGAGACTCTTAGAAGAAGACAGGTACATTAAAGAAAGAGGCACAATGGCAAGAACAGACTTGAACAATAAGGAGTCCTGAAAAACTTATGTTTTTAATCTGAAAAGAAAAAGCAGTGAATTTTTCATAACATATATTTCATTCATGCTTTTAATATTTATAACTGACAAATACAATTTACTAACAAAAATGTGGACTATGGAATTTATTTAGATATGATTTACTCCAATCATCTTTATTAGATAAATTAATTTTTTACTGTCACATATCCAAGATGATCTTCTGCACATGAATTTTTACTACGAAATAGTTTAAAAATTTAAACACCATATGCGTTAAAGTTTTTATACTGAGCTATCATGTTTCATGTATTTATAAAACTTACTTTTCAAGCTTATGTCAAACAAGGCATATATGACTGAATCAGTGATCTGAAGTAATCTCTTTATTCTTTTCTTTCTAGGTTAAAGGTGTTCTGTGTTTAATGATGAAACATTCACTTATTTTGCCAACTTTTCATCTAAAATTTATTCGAGGAAGAGTCAGTTCAAATTTACATTATTTGCAGGGGAAATGCCAAATACTCACCCTTCAAGATTATATTTTTTTACCTTCCCTTAGCATAAGCGCATAAATTCTCAGTGTCACTGCTGCTGAGTTTCCCTGCTATTTTTATTTTCTACTGACAGAATATTCAAAGCTGACAAATGTTGTAGAACAGACATAGTTATTAAAAGCTTCAATTTACAGCAAATAGTGACAGTTTGCTTTTTCTGCTCATAAAGTAAAATCGAAGAGGTGTAAATACACAGGGAAGGTGGAACAAACATACTTCAGATACCTTTTTAAACAGTTCCAATAAGCAATGCTCACTTGAAATATTACTCCAAAGATATTAGGTTCAGGTATCACAGAATAAAAACAGAATGATGGCTGGCAACTTTCAACAGTACTTTAAAGACTTCACTTATGAGTATCTTCTACCTCTAAGGAAGGCTTTTAAAAAATCACAAAAGGGGCTTCCCTGGTGGCGCAGTGGTTGAGAATCTGCCTGCCGATGCAGGGGACACGGGTTCGAGCCCTGGTCTGGGAAGATCCCACATGCCGCGGAGCAACTGGGCCCGTGAGCCACAATTACTGAGCCTGCGCGTCTGGAGCCTGTGCTCCGCCACAAGAGAGGCCGTGACAGTGAGAGGCCTGCGCACCGCGATGAAGAGTGGCCCCCGCTCGCCGCCACTGGAGAAAGTCCTCGCACAGAAACGAAGACCCAACACAGCCAAAAATAAAAAAAAAAAAATCACAAAGAATCGACTTGAAATAGAAGATGGAGAGTTTCAAAGTAACCAAGAATCATCTATTTGCAAGAGGGAAAAAAAAAAAAAAAGGGGGGGAAATGAGCAAAATATTTCCACGGCACAAGGATGGCTGGCATGCCACTGAGTTGAATTTCCTACCATGGCCAGTAACCCAGACTTCTACTACATTTGACTCAATTTTTTGAGGGGGAGAAAGCATTTACGTACACAAACGCTACAGAAATTCTGAGTGATGGCTGGAGTCAGACAATGTAAGCTAAATTTCAGAGACAACACTAAAGCATGTCTGACATGGAACCCTTCCTAACCCTTAAATAACCTTTTTTGTGAGACTGGCTCACAGGGATGCTAAACCGTAAAATATATTGCCAGTAGCACTTAGAAATGGGAAGAGAGACATCGGAAGGAAAAAAAAAAAAAAAAAAAACCACAGGAAAGTTCATATAGAAAAAGCAAGCAAACTTTCTCCAGTTCAAAAAGCACGCCGTCAGCAAAAGGAGCTAATTCAGAAATTCTGCTCTGAAGCTCTGGAAGGACCCTGACAATATGAAGAGGTGATTCACACACCCTCAGGCAAGAAAACCAAACAAGAATCTGGAGAAGGGAACCATATCCAAAAGTATATGAGCTTTTGCCAAACTTTCCAGGGTGACTGGAATGTTCTATATCTTGACTGGGGGGGCAGGTTACATGGATGTATAGTCATTTGTCAAAACTCAGGGAACGATGAACACTCAGGGTCCGTGCATTATAGGTAAGTTACACTACAGCGGAAAAATAAAGTCATACCTGTGTGCCAAGCCTATGCTCGTTTTAAGGTATTAGATGCAAAATTGAGTCTTCTGTGAATAATTTTTTAGAAAATTTTCTTAATAGAAAAATATAAAAGGGAGAGCTAAGGAAATCTAGGGAGAAAACAGGAGAGGAGCAGAGAAACAAACCATTGAACTTTGAGTCACCACTGGAAAAAAAAAAAAAATCTTTTCAAAGCCTCAAACAGTATTCCTGGGGGAAGTGAAAAAAAGGAAGGAATAATGCCTCATATTTGCATAACTCTGACATATATGATCTATATTTAATAAACAAGCTCCTTGTGTTAGGGTCGGCTCTCTTCACAATACCCCCATTTTAAAGCTGATGAAATATACCAAGTTCGGTGATGCGCGCCCAAGGATACACAATTAGGAAAGAGCCAGGATACAACCAGATCTCTAAGACTCCCACACACAATTCATCTCACAAAACAATACTCTGTGTGCATCTTGTGTGCGTGGTGTATGAAACATAAAAAGTAAAGCCCCTGTTAGCTTCAGACAGTAGTGAAGGGGCTGCCGGCCGCGCCTCCACACTGCACGGATGAGTATAAATGTGATGGAAGCTAAGCACGTGCACTAAAACAACCAAGAATTCTGTTTCTTAAATATTCATTCATTCATTGGTTTAAAAATCCGCAACAAGGTACACTTGGGTAGGCAAATTTATATCGGCTAAATTCTCACAACGGACAGGGCTCTTTGACTAGAAATAGAGTATAATTCTATTATCTCAGTACAATTTTCATTATGATTTGGTTGAAGTTAGTTGTACTTGATTTCAGAAGAGCAGGAAAAAGATAAGGCCAGATGCAAGACTGCATTTTCTGTACATTAATTACTGGGATGTGCTTTTTGAAAAATCTTATAAGAAGTGCGGGAGAATGGTACTCTCAAAGGGGTTTCATAGAAGTTCACGGAGGCCTAAATGTGACACCAGAACTAATGGATGCCTTGGGTGGTCCTGGAAGCTGTACTCTCACTTAGACCCCTGGATTCCTAAACACATAAGCAAGATTCTGCATTAAAAGTGCCTTTTCTGGGCTTCCCTAGTGGCACGGTGGTTAAGAATCCACCTGCCAATGCAGGCGACACGGGTTCAAGCCCTGGTCCGGGAAGATCTCACGTGCCGTGGAGCAACTAAGCCCATGCGCCACAACTACCGAGCCTGCGCTCTAGAGCCCGCGAGCCACAACTACTGAGCCCACGTGCCACAACTACCGAAGCCCGCGTGCCTAGAGCCTGTGTTCCGCAACAAGAGAAGCCACCGCAATGAGAAGCCCGCGCACCGCAACGAAGAGTAGCCCCTGCTCGCCGCAACTAGAGAAAGCCCGCATGCAGCAACGAAGACCCAATGCAGCCAAAAAACAAAAGTGCCTTTTTTTCCAGAAACAATCCAGTAACTCCAACTGCCTAGCCTAAGAGGGTCACCGTGACCTCGAAGCACAAATGGTTTGCCATACTGGGCTCACTGGGCTTACTCCCAACTTAAAACACACACACACACACACACAAATGAAGGAAATGAGTTAGTGTGCATGTTAAAATCACAAATCACTGAAACAACTCACATGTACCTTTTCCTTCCTAAACAGAAAAATGTATTTTGCATTATTCAATAAGATATGCAAAGTGCAATCTAATGCTTAATCAGTGGATATTTAAGGATTTAACAGAGGTGTGAACCATCTGTTTCAATTCAACTGTGACAATCCTTAAAACTTTCTCTCAAATGAAATTTGTATCTTCTTCCACAATGAGAAATGGAAGACCAGAAATGGGGCAATAAATGCAAAACCAGAGCAAATATATAACAACCACCACCAAAAAAGTAAAGGACAGCAGAATGTGGTGCTTCAGGTTATGGGCTCAAAACCCACAGACGATCCTACCACGTGAGAAAACTACTATTAATAATTAAGGTGTACCCTTCAAAGCTTTGTAGACCACAGGTATACAGTCTGCTTTTTAAACTTATAATATGTTATGAAAATTCTCCAAAGTCATTAGTCTTCTACAACTTTCAGTGGCTGTTTAGCATTCGATCATATGGCTGCATGACTATTTACTCAATCATATATCATATATCTGTTATTATTTCCAATCGTTGCTATTATCAATGAAGTTAACTTTTTGTTTGCTTATTTGTTAAGAGGATTATTACTTCATGTATGACATAAAGTGAACACTAGCTAAAGAATTCCATTTCCTTTAAGGTTTTAGCCAGTGGCTGCAGGGTGGGGTCTTTATGAAATCAATGCATCTAAACAAGTCATTTCTTGGTAACTTCAGACTTCCTTCCCATCATGAATCCTTGAGCAACCAAGTGTGCAAAGGATACGCCCAATCGTGCTTGAATTAACAGAGTTTAAAACTGGAATGGGTTACCTGACCTAAACAACTGCCTTATCATGTACTTCTATCAACACTACATAATACAAAAAGGAAAGTAGCTTTAACCAAAGCCAGAAATTTCACTCTGGGTTTTTAAGAAATTTTTTTGGAAATATGTTGTTTAATAAAAGGAAAATTTCCTTATTTCTTGTGCTATTGAATCAATGAAATGAGCAATCAGCAGAAACACGAGACAGACATCTTAGTAGCTGTGAATAATGTTTTCCAGTACCATACAAACAGAAAAAAAGCACACAGATAAGTAATGTTTCAAGGAAAAAACACCCTTCACTTTAAATCCTGGAAATATGCAAATACAATATAGCTTCCTACACTTGGAAAACTGGTTCTTTATTCTGCAGAGATCTTTCTGTCAGTGTAACAAGCTGAAAACAAAATATGAGTGACAAGTGCACATACTTAGCTGATGAGGAACACGGAACCCAGAAGTAACCACATTCATCTCTCATTGAGGTTATGTGACTTCCAGGCAGAAATACTGATTCAGACCTGGTCTCCTGCCACAAAGCTGGACATGGATTCAAATCTGAGCTGGGAAATCTCTCCCCCGAATGGTAACTTCTAGCACTTCCTTCAGTTTATCTGGCTAATCAAGGAACTATCTCAACTACCTAGTTTAATTCAAGCATTATGAATTTTTAATAAACAGTCTGTTGGAGAATAAGAGTATGGACGTACACCTCACTAGAGACTGAAAAAACTAGGCAACATCATTCACATAGTTATTCTAGGTTAGGTTTTTAGCTTTGTGGGGGTTCCCCCCATTTTAAAATATCATCATACATCTTTATCATACTCAACAAAAAGAACAATCCTAGGTTAGATTTTATTCTTCTAGCTTAGACTTTTGTGTTTGCTTGCATCAAAGGAGAGCTCAGAAAATTCTATTTTCCCATTCCCACAATTTTCTTCAGCTGTCCTGAAGTCACCCCTTACAGACGGCTCTTGTATCGTGGTCATCAAGTTCTGTAATCTTTCCCCACATACTGGTCTACGACAAGGTGTGACCTGATCTTCTAAGATAAACTGGTGCTTATTGCGAAAAACAGAGTAAAGTTTTTGTTAAATTTCTTTTCCCCTTATGTTTGATACAGTGCAGGAGAAGTTAGACTCTACTATTCTGCCTGGGTCTTTGAATGGAATGAGATTTTAAGAACTTGAGAATCCCTGTGGCCCTGCATCCCTACCCACAAATAGTACTGTTCTAAATTTTAATTTGGCCAACATGGTAGATATAAAATGGTATCACTGTGCTTTTAATTTGCAGTTCCCTGATTACTAACGAAGTTTAGCATTTTTCACATTTATTAACCATTCATGTTTTCTTTTCTTTGAAATGTTTATTCATCCCTTTTACCTATTTCTACTTTATTCACATAATTGCTTTGTCTGTTTTAGATACTAATCCATCAGCGATACGCGCTGCAGATAACTTCTCCCAGTTGTGACTTGTCTTTTCAGTTTGTTAATGGTATCCTTTTGATAAATCCCTCCCCATTTTTTTTTTTTTTTTGCATTCTGCATTGCTTTTGTTTTATGAAAAAGCTAATTTCAAATCTACATTAAACTAATATAAAGTCTTAATGAAGGAGGCCTGGTGGTCTCGTTTACAAAAACACATGACCACCGTCCTCCGGCCTTAAAACTTCAGGAAGGTCCTTTCAAACAGCTTCGTGTTCTCGTGTTTTGCCACCAGAGCTCAGGAACAAGAGTCTTGCGTCCACATCCACGTCGTACGATGTTCTTCAGCTACCACAACATCAAGTCTCTTCAGCATCAGGTCATTCTTTAGTGAAGACGTCACTTCCACAAATTCTCCACCCCCTGGCTTTGGCCTGGGTCTTAGATTTTCAGCCTCATCTCCATTAACAGTTACCGTCACGACGTGTGTGCCAGTTTCACAAGCCTGGATCTATCCATACAGCCGTAGAACATTCAGCGACATCATCTTTATAGCCAATTTATTCCTCAAGTTCCCAAGGAGCTTGGAGCCATAAAGATATTCTCTTATTTTTCTTTCTTTGTTTCCTCCCTTTTTTGGGGGGGGGGGGGTGTTTCATTGGATGCTCTATAGTTTTCATTTCCTTTTAAAGCTTTCTGTTTGTGATTTAAAGATTCAAATATTTAACCTACGTGGAACTAATTTTCTACATACGTCACAATCTGGTTTCATTTTCTTCTCCATATGTATAATCTTGTATCATTTATGGAATAGCTTATCCTCCCCCCGTTGATCTGCAACACTCATCTTGTTATGAATGGAGTTTGCACATATGCGTGGGACTGTGTATGGGCTTTCTATCTTGTTGCATTGGTCTCTTTGTCTACACCTACACTAATACCCTGATACCACACTGTCTTAATTACTGTAAGCTTTATAGCAGACCTCGGTCTCTATAAGGCAAGACACCCCCTTCTCTCCTACTCTGCTTCTTCCTCAGGAACGTCTTGGTTATTTTGGACCCTTCGCTCTTCTGAACAGCTGTAGAACTAGCTCGTCAATTGGAATTCACTTTTCTCTCTGGTTGCCTTTAATGTTTCCTCTTTGTCTTTGGTATCCTACAGTTCTACCACGATAAGTCTTAATATGTATTTATTTATGTTGCTTGGTATACAGTGCGTTCTCTCTAGCACAGGATTCCAATCTTTCAACACTTCTGGAAAATTCTGTCTTTAAACAAATTGACTCTCCACTATGGGGAAATAATTCTCCATAGGACGCTCATGCTTTGTGAGCAGAGGCACTGACAGCTTTGGTCCTGGGATGACTTTTCTAGGATGTCTGCATAGTGAACAACCTTAGAAGATAAAGTCGCCCCCTAGAGCAGAGGGTAGGTTTGTTTACTGGCCTGGAGAGTAGAGATGTTGTTGTCTCTCTCCTGGGCAAAGAGCAGGTGTGGTTCCAGTCTGTTTTAAAATAAAAGCAAGGGGTTCCCAAGCGCGGGTGTCTTTGGATGTGACACTGTCTTTGGATGGGACTTGGGGAGCAGGTTGACATCCCCCGTTTTCAGTGTTTTAATATTCTGGAGTTCCAAATTGATATATGTGAGATCTTTCCGTTCTATCACTCCTACGTCTTACTCTCTCCACTTTGTCTGTGTTTCACCTTGGGTAATTTCTTCATGATCTTCCTGTCTGCTAATTCTCTCTTCCGCTGTGTGTAATCCTCCTTTAAGCTGCGATGATTATATTTTTTCTTTCTACTAATTCTACTGGGTTCCTTTTCAAATCTTGCTGATCATTTCTGATGGTACCTTATTCCTTGCTCAGCTTTTTTTCTTTATATATTTCGCATGCATTTGTTTCACATGCAGTTTTCAGCACCTTAGTGTCATGAGGCACAGGGGGATCTAAACCTGTTTGTTTATTGTTTCCGTTGACTCTTGTGTTTTGGCTTATGCCATTTCCTGTTTGGTAATTTCTGGATTGCTTTGTTGAGTGCTGGCTATTTTTTATGATAACCTCATATAAGCTGCAACTATAGGAATTCTCAGGGAACCGGACTGCTAATGCTTTCCTCCAGAGACGGTTTATGCTTATCTCTACCAAGTGCCAGAGGGTTCCGCTGATCTGGAAACGTGTTACTTAAATGTTTTAGGTTGAGGTTTCCATGACCCTGTAACAATTATAAATTTCCACCCCAGACTCATCCAAAATTAAGCTTATAGTAGCAAATTCTTAGGGGAGATGATGATTACAATCATTACTGGTTTTCCTTTACTTAGAGTAATAGCAGAAACAGAGAGATTTCCTCATCTGTTCCCTTTCTTGGTGAGCTAATTTTTTTTCAGCTCTGACTTTCAGTAAAGGTGTAGCCTCTGTGAATGTTCCGGCTTTGAGAGAGTGTTTCACGTTTGGCCCTCCATCTTTTCCCAGACGCCAGGCCCAATCATCTCTTCTTTCCCATGGTACCTAAGCTGTTGAATTCCTTATACAGGCACTGGCACTGGGGTGTCCTGTCTCTTTTCCACACTTCTTTGGTTTCAAATTACTGTCCGGACTTTTTGCCCCTTGGAGAATCTCCCCTACTCTCTTACAAGTTCATCAGTTCATCTAAAAAATATGCTTCTCTGATTTATTTTGCATCTAGTCGTGCATGGTGAGAAGGCTTCCAGAATATCTGGTTCCCTCCCTTAAACTATCATTTCTACATTTTCTTTTTTGCCCACACACCCCCAAGATGGGTATCTTTTCCCTTTTGCAAGTGCCTTTTAGAGATGGTTAAAATTAGTTGACCCTACAAGTAGTCAGAAGAGATTTTGAAATAATAGCTTTTCTGTATATTATAAAATTTACACCAAAAGCAGTCTGCAACACCCATATAGCTGGTATAATCCAATACATTTCTCAGGCTGACATTCCCATTTTCATGAGTGTAAGAAAAAGCATTTCACTGACCACTTCACCCCATGTACCCATGGGGGCTACAGGTAGCACTTCTCTTTGTGAAACATGGGTGAATTATTTGAATGAATTTCTGGTGAAACAAAAGACTGGCAATCCTTGTGAACCAATATTTATTTAAGAGGTATCATAAAATTACTACTACATACTTGAAAGAGAAGTTTCCTTTTACTTTTGTTAAATATATAATGTAGCTTCTTACTGACCCCAAGGAGACTTCTCTCTGCTCACTTTCCTGATAAAATCACACTGCCATTTTTGGACCATCCTTCATGTATACATTCTAGCCTGTCTTAACTCTTAATAGACTCTCAAATGTCTTAATTTTGGCAACTTTTAGTCACAGCTTTAGAAGTATATTTTTGGTGACTTGAAACACATTTCAAAAAACAAAATCTCCGAGTACAGGAAAGACGAATCCATAAGTGAAAATGCTGTTGAAATTCTGTGCCTTTAAAACCAAGGGAGCTCTCAGACTTCAGTTAGACATTCTCTGATAGTTTCAGATAATAATGCAGAAAGACTTATTTTAACTTAAAAAAAAAGGGAACAATTTTTTCCTGCCATTTTAACATTAAAAGACAAAATAATCAAAGAAATCAGGCAAAAGATGACTGTTCTGTGAAGTTAAAGATTAAATTTGACTATAATCCATGACTAAGACCTCAGCTGTAGTGATGAAAGTATATTTGCTCACCATAAAAACTGAGTATAAAGGAGCTAGAAATAATGATGTAAAGAAAAGCCCATTCATGTTTCTCGGATTGCTGTTTTCACGTCACATGGCCTCTATGCATTTAAATAGCTTCAGGCAGATTTGTATGTGCCCGGCCAGCCTGGCAGATATGTTCACTTTTGTGCTGAAAAACTGAATCAGGAAGGCCCATTCAAAGGCATCCTGTTCTAAACAAGGGGGCGCTCGGTGTTCATGGACACCAGGGGGGAAGAATCATTTTTAAGACTAGCTCATTCTCCCCTTTTTTACACCCTGAGTCAGAGGAGTCCTTATCCTGGAAAGATGAAGGGATTGAAAATGAAGATGGATTACTATTTAAGGTTGTAATTTGCTTATTTGGGAATCTCTGTTCTTCAATGGAAAGAGCTGCATCCAGACTCTTTGAACATTTCCTCCTAATGCTCTTGCTAATGGGGTAAAAATACTCTTCAATTAAGCCTCAGCGCTGCTCTGTGGGACCATTTGCTCTCCCATGGTGCAGCACGGAGGCTGGCGGGCTGGGAGGCTACGGTGACAACCAGAAAGGTCACAAAAATCACCAATCGCCACTCCCTGCGTCGTAAGCCAAGGTCACCCATTGGTCTTTCTTAGTTTCACATGTGGTCTCCATGAAAACACGGAAGAAGGACTGTCCTCGGCACACCCCACAAACTGGTGTGACGACAATCTTTCCACTGTAACCACAAATACAAACTGCAGCCAAGCCCTAAGGGAAGCTCCTAAGCCCACGCTGGGATATGATGGAGGGGAAATCACTTCTTTTCATTTTCTCCTTTGGTGAAAGGCTGGCCCCAGAGCTGGGGCAGTTAGTACCGCTGAGGAAGAGAGAGCCTGGGTGGTGGTAGGGCCGTTCTGGGGAGGTGATGGGGAATGGGGCACTTTCAAAGGAGAGCAGCCCAATTACGATTCACTCTGGGAATCATAAGAGGGCCTGGGGTTAAATACGCCTCTGAAAACACTGTTTACAGTACAAACACTGACCTTTCCTTTATTGAGAATTTTACAGAACTCACTGAAATCTACGGCTCAGAAGCACTTAATGCACCCCCTTTAACTCATGACTCTGTTTTATAAGGGAGAAAGGCTTCATTTTACTATTAGAAGTTTATGAGCTCTCAAGGGAAATTCTGGAAAACTCGGTGGACATTCCCTTTTCTGTATCCTCCCCACGGCTACAGCTACCATCCCGCTGAGGCACACAGAGCTGCCCACATTCACTGAGGATGGAGCTGGCCCTGGGACGGTCAGTCATTTTCTGCATGACTCCGAGGGGTATGCAGAGATACTTCTAGAGGATTAATAATCGCGAGGATACCAAACCAAGAGGAGCAAGGAAGTGTTATATACTAGATATCACATACTTAGTTCCTAAAACAATGACCATGTCTAGGAGGGATTCAATGAATGCTTCCTCTGTTGATAAACCAGTGTTTTAAAACAGATGGAGCACTAAACGGAGCTAGGCAAGGAGAGTGAGAGACAGCTGTCCTGCCTGGGTCACCCTGGGGAAGTCACTTCACCTTTTGGAGGGGCATTTTCCACCCGTGCACAGAGAGAGGGAATTAAACTAGATTATCTGAAGTGTCTTTGAACTATAGTATATTATAATTAACAATCTAGATTTAAAAGTTTCATCTACTCTTTCTTATCATCATCTAAGCTTCTACCAGTTTAGAGATACGTTACTGGAGATAAACATCTCTTTGCAATATATTCTCTCTAAAACTCTAGCCCACATTTTCTGTGGCATTCCAGGACATACTATTGTTATAACACTTACAGCACCTGGTATCTATTCAGCGCTTACTCTGTGCCTGATCTGGTTCTAGGCACTCTATACGCCTTATCTCATAGAATCTTCTCTAACAACCTTATAAAGTAGACATTATTATCATTCAATTTTACAGATGAGATCACTGATGCTCAAAAAGTTAAATACAATCAATAATAAGTGGTAGACTGAGGGTATGAACTGAACTCACCATCCCAGCCACACTGTTACCAGGGCCACAGCAACATGTTAAATACTCAACAAGTAACCCCTAACCAAACACAGTTCTCCAGAAACTCCACATGACGACTGTGACCTGGGACTGTTCTACTATTCCAAAGAATTCACATCTTGTCCAAATTTTTAGGTAGCTGGAATACTCTGATACCTAAATATTAATATTATAATAACTTTTCATATTGAATAAAGATTTTTGCCTAAAATTTATTCCCCAAAGGGAAAAAAAATCCTGCAAATTTTCTGTAGAGATGGATGATTTCTTCTAACCTACGTGAAAGATCACATCAGGCAAAACGGAAATGATGAAATATGTATTTAGGAGACGCTGATACTGAAAATATTCCATGGATCACTCTAAAATTTAGACAAATTTCTATTACAGCTCCATGATAAAATGGACAAGATAATATATTGGATCAAGAAACAAGAACTCAACAGTTCATCTAGGTAGCGACACAGTTATGAATAATTTTAATAAATATGCAAAGCTGGTATTTGGCCACATAAAATAGCTAGTCAATTGTGAACCTGAAATATACTTGTAGACTATAATGTGTCTGTCCTTGGAATTAAATAATTAATCGTCACTTTCATGAACACCACGATTTTTGATTCTAGGGTACCTGCCTTTCGTCTTGTGCTTTTTTTAAGATTAATTTTGATCTCTTCACCATTTTATCTGTGACTCTTTTATAGATTAATTTTATGGCTCAATTTTTATTCTGCGGCTAGGTTCTGCATAGTAGAATACATTGCAGATCACTTGCCGTGGGCATCTCTATACCCTAGGGATAACACTGCTGAACTGCCTTCAAGGACATGATTGGAAATAATAAATCCTACCTGCACCCCAGCAAATATAGACAGGAAGACACAGAATACATGCAGAAACAAATGCATCTAAATGACCAAAGAAAAGCTAATGAAGTGCATACTCGGCTGCTGTAACTGAACAGGGACATGGCAACTACTTACTGTAGCCTTAACTAGTGGTCCATGCTTGGGAGTCTGGTTCAGGAAGTTATGGGTTAATAACTACCACAGTATCCTAAAGACTCCGGATCTGTCTTGGTCTCCTGGATGAAACCAACACTTACTGAGAATGAAACTCACATGCTAGCTGCCTACCTAGTTACGAAATCAGCTCTGGAAAGCAATATATTTTCCAAGATTGACTTTTCTAACTACTTTCATTATAGATACAAAAAGAAGACAAGAATAGAAGTGAAGAGCACTAAACACTTGAGTTCAGATCCTGTCTCGTGGTCTTAAGTTACCTCTAAGGCTGCTTATTTTAATTATAGCCCTGTAGCTAGAGTACTTACCAAGTGATATGAACTAGTGAGCACTTTATGAGCACTTTCCCACTGAGTTCTCTTAACAATGCAGTTGTATTACAGCACCATCTGCAATTGTACTACAGCATGGTGCAATTACAAGTAACACTATTAAATCGATCATTATTAACGCCATTTCACATATTGAAAAAGATATGTAAAGCCTGCTAGTTGTGAGGTACTTCAGAGCTAAGCAAAAGTGGTGAATCAAAAGGTACTGATCTGAGCTCTCCTGAAGGTTCCAATCTAATAGGAAAAAATGTATCACATAATCACACAAATAAATGTAACATTACAAGAACAGTAAGTGCTAAGAGACGTATGAGGTATCCTGATAATAGATAACTGGTAGAATAATGTGGTGAGTTGTGAGCTCAGACTTTGCAGTGAGACTGCCTAGGTTTGAATTCTGGATCTACCGTGGATCAACTGTAACCCTGGGCAAGTTATTTAATCCCCCTTGGAGCAGTTTCTCCTTCCATAAAAAATGGAGATAAACAGTACTTATTTCATAGGGTTGTTACAGTGATTCAATAAGTGTTCAATAAACAGCTGTGGTTATTTTCTGCTATTATAATGATTTGACCTTGATGATGGGGGCAATGGTCAGGGTAGATTCCTGAGAGAAAGGGATAAATGACCTAAAATCAGGCAATAGAAGAGGACAGGTGTGGGATAGGAGCAATGTTTCAGGCAGAGGTAAAAATACATGAAAAGATTTGATGAGCAACATATGGTATTATCTAGCTAGGTTATCTTAGATCATTTAATCACTTTGGGATTCAATTTCTTCATCTGAAAACTATGGAGGGAAATTAGATTATCTCTCTGGTTTCATGATTTTTATAAATTCCATCAAATTTGAACATAAGAAAACATTTGAAATGGACTTTAATTGAACACGTGTGACTCCTTTCCCTGGTTCTAAATGAAGCCAAAAGGTCCTCAGATGTAAATTTTAAGAACACCCCATTTTCTCTCCTTTCTAACCCCCTTGCTCTGATCTCCCTTATTATGAATGTTCCTACATCTGTAAATAAAAGGAATCACACTGCAGTGACCTCGTTTTCTGTCTTTGAAGGCGGTTTCCACTTGTCCAACTGTGACGTCAATTTCCTGCTCCAGGAGTAGCATACGTGGACACGACACCAGGCGGCAATGTCCTATCAAAGGGGCTGCTGTGTACAAATATGGCTGGAAACACGTTTAAATTTACTAAACTGCTGATATAACATCGTATCTATTTATGGCCATAAGAGATACCAGTTCACTGCCAGGCAGTGGGTTTTTCCATCAACACTGCTGTGTACTGCTTTCTGCAGGAGTTCAAGCCTCACTACTTCAACCTAGTCTGTTAGACGTTATCTGCAAATTTCAACTGCTTAAGGTGACTGTTCATTGGTACAGACTTCAGAATATGTGGTGCTCGTTCAATCAGAGCCTATTTTCAAAACCAAATGTTAGACCAGGGTTACTCTAGAGTCTGGCTCATAATCCTGTAGCCTTTAATACGTTACCGAGGTCAAACGGGTTCAGAGAATTTAAATAACGTACTCATGATAATGTGCCCACCCAGAGGGCGGAGCTGTGATTCAAACCCAGGTTTACCTCACTCTAAAAAGCCCATGCAAGTTCTCTTTTTAGTGTCTTCTTAAAATTAAACAACCTTCCTTCCTTCCTTCTTCCCTCCCTCCCTTTCTTCCTTTCTCTCTCTTTCCTTCCTCCCTCCCTCCCTCTCTCCCTCCCTCCCTTTCTTTCTTCCTTTTCAAATCACTACACTGCTTTTTATCCATTTGTCATTAACTAACATTTTGGAACTTCCAAAAACTGCTGATCTTACAGTGTTTGACACACTGCTTTACTCACCCTAGGGAAAGCTGATATCTACTTCTCAACTCATCAAAGAGAAGACACCCTCTGTCTAACAGTGACACTGTATTCATAAAAGCAGCCATTTCCTCGTCTTCTCTTCCTCATTCTTGCCTGTACACCAGCAGTCAGAGCAAGGCAAAAGTGCTGGTATTTAATAGCACCCAGTATTATTAGCTCACAGACTGACTGAGAGAGGTCCTTAGAAAGTATACCCTGATCACAAAAGGTTTCTAAGTCAAAATTTTAAAATATAAAACTAAGGCCCAGATAAAGCAGTTCCTATTGAGGCCTATGTAGTATAAGTCAAGTCAATGAATTGTTTTCTAAAGCTGACCAGGTGAACATTTGCTTCCCATTGCTTATGCCAGCACCCAATTAAGGAAGAAAATTTTGATGTATTTTAAATTATAGAGGAGCACACAGGGACTAGCAGATTTGGCTTGGCGCCTGAAAGGAGAGGAAAGAGAGTTCATTCAACGTTCCCCATACTCACTACACAGTTGTACATGCCAAGGACTCTTTTTTATTCCGTTGTAAGATTCAAAATATAGGCACTCAATCTCTGACAAACAAATTCCTTAAATCAGCTAGCAATGCATAAAAACAGACATAAATTGATAAGCCGATATCCTACCTCTTCAAAGCAAAAAAGTCCAGCATCTAGAATAATCTGTTGCTGCAAAGTCTTGGGCTGTGTGCCAATGTGGGGTTGACAGGCTGGTGAATGGACAGAGCAGGGGGCCCAGAGAAGACTCAGCCAAAAGGAAGAGGGACTTTTCCCTCCAGACTAAATTGGCCTCCTGTATTCTAGCCCATAAAACCTCTTCCTTATTAGATATCTCTCCACTTAGGGGTATCCAGAAACCTCCAAACTCATCTTTCATGGCCTCCTGCCCTGTCTCCTCCTTTTCTTTCAGTGTTCCATTGGTCAGCACCATGGATAGCTCTGCAGGAAATGTTGGCTCCAATTAGGACCGAAATGAAAGAATCTTTTATAGCTTGGGGAAAACACCTGGGGTGGAGGCAATGGAATCTGAGCTATTTTTATTTTCTTTTTTTTTAAGGTCAAGTAATGTGATAATGACTTTATAGGCAATATCCTCACAACACTATGATACTGGTACTCATAAGTCTTCTATTATGTTTAAAATACTTTCAACTTTATTTGGGAAAATTTTACCCATACACTAAAGTCAAGAGAATAATGGAAGTCCCCATGCACCCATCATCAGCTTCAAAAATTATCTACTAGGAGTATGTCTTGTTTCATTCATTTTCACTTCTCTCTGCCCCTTCCCCACTGCTCAACTAGATGCTTTTGAAGCAAATCCCAGAAATTATACTAGTTCATCCATAAACATTTACGTATATAACCACAAACTATTATCACATAAAATATTAATGATTCCTTAATATCCTCAAATATCTAGTATTTAAATTTCCTGCTGATCTCAAAAAACATTTTTTACACCTGTTTGTTTCAATGAGATTTTTTAAAAACATGTTGGAGATGTTTTAACACACTGTATTAATGCACTGTTATTATTCTTATTGATATTCAAACGGTTCCATTTTTGGCCGATGAGTACCTCTAAGTTGGCACCCTGGGTTCTTGTGACACAGACTTTGACAGTTTCCTTGCCTTCGGGAGGGACAAGATGCTTCAGGACCTGGAATCAGCCATTTTTCCAAGGATCCCAGAGATGTTTTAGTGGGAAATGGTATTTAAAGAAAAAGATCCAGGAGCTTAAGCTACTATGTTGGTCATTTTTTTCTAGGCCTATTCGGGGAACTGAAAAAAAAAAAAAACCCTTCTTTTTTTTTTTAAAGTAAAAAAAGATACATCATGAGGTCTCACTATATTTCCAACTCAAATTTAGGACTCTAAGACTTAATTACCTTCTCTCATTTTGTATCTCCTGTCTCTCTGGGTGAAAATCCTAGTCCCAAATGACATAAACATAATTAATATAATTATTTATGTAATCATAAAAAACATGAGGGAACTACACTAAGGCACATTAAAATCAAATTGCTCAAAACCAGCGATAAAGAGAAAATCTTAAAAGCAGCCAAGGTGGGGAAAGGGTTACAAACAGAAGAACAAAGATAAAGATACAGCAGATTTCTTGTCAGATACAATGCAAGGGAGAAGATAGCATAACAAAATCTTTAAAGTATCAGATGACGTAACTAACTAAGATTCTATACCCAGTGAAAATATCTTTCAAAAATGAAGGTGAAATAAAGTTTTGCAGATATATAAAATCTGAAAGAATTTATACATGACAGACCCAAAAGATAAGAAAAGTTAAAGGAAGCCCTTTAGGCAGAAGGAAAATTATACTAGACAGAAATATGGATTTACACAAACGAATGAAGAGCACTAAAAACAGTGAATTGTAACTAAAATACCTTATTTTTTAATCATATCTGTATAACAGATATTTCACTGTTAAAAATAATAAAAATATAATGTGGAGTTTATAACATTAGTAGAAGTAAAATGTATGACAACAAAGGCATGAAGCCTGGGAGATGAGAAATGAAAGTTCATTATTTTAAAGTTCCTATAATATATGTGAAGTGGTATAATGTCACTGTGAAACATCACAGTTGTAAACTATAAGCCCTAAAGTGTACACTAAAATTAAAGAATAAAAGATTATAGCTAATAGGGCTTCCCTGGCAGCGCAGTGGTTAAGAATCTGCCTGCCAATGCAGGGGACACGGTTCGATCCCTGGTCCAGGAAGATCCCACATGCCGCGGAGCAACTAAGCCCGTGCGCCACAACTATTGAGCCTGCACTCTAGAGCCTGCAAGCCACAACTACTGAGCCCACATGCCACAACTACTGAGCCTGCGCTCTAGAGCCTGTGAGCTACAACTACTGAGCCTGCACGCCTAGAGCCTGTGCTCCCAACAAGAGAAGCCACCACAATGAGAAGTCCGCGCACCACAACAGAGAGTAGCCCCCGCTCACCGCAACTAGAGAAAGCCTGCACGCAGCAGCGAAGACCCAACACAGCCAAAAAAAAAAAAAAAAAAAATATAGCTAATAAGCCAACAAAGGAGATAAAATAATGTAAAATATACACAGTTCAAAAGACACAAAAGAAGTGGGGGGGTGGAGAATGAAACAAATAGAAAAAAAAAAAAGAGAATAGTTTCAAACTTACCTATATAACTAATCACATTAAGTCTAATTGGTCAAAATATCTGAATTAAAAGACAAAGACTGTCAGAGGAGATGAAAAAGCAAGAACTATATGCTGTCTATAAGAACTTAACTTTAAATATAGAGATAGAAATAGGTTAAAAGGAAAAGAATGTAAAATTATATACTATTCTAACATTACTCAAAATAAAGATGAGGTGGCTATAATGATATCTGACTAAGTGGATTTCTGGCCAAAGAATATAACTAGAGTTAAAGAAATTCATTACATAATGAAAAAAGGGTCAATTCATCAAGAGGACATAAACAACTCAAAACATTTATAAATCTCATTACAGAGCTTCAAAATATATGAAGTAAAAACTAACAGAATCGAAGAGAAATAAATAAAACCGTAATTATAGTCTAAGATTTCAATATTCCTGTCTCAACAACTGATAGAACAATTAGACAGAAAAATCAGTAAGGATATAAAAGACTTAAACAACACAGTCAACCAACATTGTACAGAAACAACTGGGTATGCATATGCAAATATATGAACTTTGATCCACACCTCATACCATATACAAAGATTAACTCAAAACACACTGTAGACCTAAATGTAAAACCTAAAATTATAAAGGTTGGACTGAAAAAAAGGAGAAAATCTTGTGAATGTGCATGAGGCAAAGAATACTTAGCTATGACACCAAAAGTAAAATCCATAAAAGAACAAATTAATAAACTGAACTCAACAAAATTTAAAAGCTTTATTCTTCAAAAGACACTGCCAGGAGAATGAAAAGACAAACCACGGAAAGGGAGAAAAGTTTTGCTAAGCATATATCTGGTAAAGGATTTATATCTAGAACATATAAAGAATCTCAAAACAATAATAAGAACAACTATTCAATTTACAAAAATGGATAGATTTGAACAAAAATTTCACTAAATAAGATATAGGAATCGCAAAAGCTCAACATCATTATTCATCAGATAAATCAATTTAAAAGCATAAAGAGAACCTACTTTATAGGCATAAAGCATAAAGAGAAAAAATAAAATTGAAAAAACTGACCATATCAAGTGTTGACAAGGATGTGGAAGAGCTGGAACTCTCAGACACTGCTGGTTGGTATATAAAATGATGCTACCACACTGAAAATGGTTTGGCAGGAACTGAAGAAAGTAAATCTACACCTACCATATGGTCCACCCATCCCACTCCTAGGGGATGACAGTGACAGAACATGTCCCATCAAAGACTTGTACACAAAAGCTGATGGAAACTTTATTTTTAATAACCCCAAACTGGAAACAACCCACACATCCATCAACAGTCAACTTGATAAACGAATTGTGGCATATCCACTCAATGGATTCCTACTCAGAAATAAAAGAAATGAATCATTGATACACGCAACAACAAGGATACTCAAGATAATTATGCTGAATGAAAGGAGTTTGTGTTTTCTTTTAAAAAAGAGTACACACTATATGTTAACACTCTACAAAATGCAAACAGATGTACAGTTAGAGACTGGGGATTGAGGGAAAGATGGAGAGGGGCAGGAGGGAGGGATATGGTTTACACAGGAACACAAGAAAACTTTGGGTTCACGATCTTGATTATGCTATTTTACAAGTATACACATGTCAAAAAATGTATCAAACTGGGTATTTTAAATATTTAGTTTACTGTATAGCAATTGCCCTTCAATAAAGATGTTAAATTAAAAAGAAAAATCTGACTCAATGCCACGAAGCTAGCAAAAGGGAAGAGTGGGATTCGAACCCAGGCAGCCTGTGTCCAGAGCCAGTTCCCACACCTACTGGTCCACACTGTGGAGGGGAATCCCACGTGTCTCCTGGAGCTAGCTTATCCTCCTGCTTGATGTTAGGTAGCTAAGCCCCGCTCTGGCTGTGCTCACTCCCAGGTAAACTCCCTGGGGCATTTCACAATTGATTTACTTTTCCTTTGAGGGTTTTCAGAAGCCCTCTGACCCCAGGGAAATGCCTCTCCTGGGTCTTCAAGTTCCGCCGGCACAAGCATGCCCTCCAGGACCCGGCAAGGCTCTGAGACCAGAAGCTGGACGACACTAGCTATGGCCTGACCACCCCGGCACCCTCTGGTCTCTTTTGTAAAGGAGGAGGCTAGGCCGATTTTCAGAAGCAGAAATTTTGGCATCATGTAAACAGAGCAGCAATCATTCTCCCTCCCTCTCTCTCTCTCTCTCTCTCTTTCTCTGCACATAATTAAAACTAATCCCCACGGGCTTCCCCGGTGGCGCAGTGGTTAAGAATCCACCTGACAATGCAGGAGACACGGGTTCGAGCCCTGGTCCGGGAAGATCCCACATGCCACGGAGCAACTAAGCCCGTGCTCCACAACTACTGAGCCTGAGCTCTAGAGCCTGCGAGCCACAACTACTGAAGCCTGTGCGCCTAGAGCCCGTGCTCCGCAACAAGAGAAGCCACTGCAATGAGAAGCCCGCACACCGCAACGAAGAGTAGCCCCTGCTCGCCACAACTAGAGAAAGCCCGCGCGCAGCAACGAAGACCCAACGCAGCCAAAAATAAATAAATAAATAAATAAAACAAAAAAACCACTAATCCTCACGATTTCCACATCTTAGGAAAAATACTTAAAATGTCATCTTTTGTCATTTACACTTAGTTAACAATGAACATTTCACTAGGAGGATTTTGTTAGAAATAGAGAACATTAATACAACCTGTGAGAAAATTTAATTTCACATTTGGCAGTGGTGTACTGACCACACAGGGTCCTCCTGTGTGTAGATGGGGCCAGTATTTCTTCAAGCACACCCCACTTTTCCACATCACTCCTCCTCACCTTTGTTGGGTGTCTCCTGAGCCCAACAGGTCCAAATGCACCTCAAAATGCCACAGGCGGGGAGATAAGCAATGACACACAACCTGCTACAGGTAAGGGCTCCTTCTCAACGTGGCTGATCAGGAGTCCTCTGCTTCCTTAAGTCTGATGCCAGAGGGATTCCTTCTGGCCTTTCACATCTAGGGCTTTAGGTTCAGAGACCAGGCTCTGAATTGTTTTTCTGACTTGTCAACAAAACATATTTTTGAAGGCTGGGAGGAGGATCTGCTTCCTCTCCCCTCCCCTCCCCCCGGCTGTTTATTTCTAAGTAATTACTGGAGTTCAAAATCTGCCAAGTCACCTTCTATAGTCACACCATCCTGATGGAGGACAAAGCCACACCTGCATCCTAAGGTAAAGCAGCCAATATCCAGGTCCTACACACAGAGGTGTCAGAGGATGGAGGCCTGGCTGATGCAAAAGCAAAACCAAAACCAGGCTGATGGGCTAAGCCCAGGGCAAATACCAGCTTGCAGCTTTGGTATTTTTTCCCCTATGACCTCCTAAACTTCCATGTGTGGAGCTCCTTTCACAGCCTAGCTAAAAAGAGCTGCTAGACGGGGTGGGAAAGAGCTGGCTGGGGAAGGCTGCAGCCTTGGCAACATCACAGAAACTTCTTTGGTGATGGAAGAGGCTCTAATAATATCATGAAATCAAAGCACCGCAGACGCAAGAAGAAAAGGGAAAGACGAAAAATGTGTAATGGACGGGCGACACACGGTTTAAAGAAAATCCCCTCCAGCGTAAGTGTCTGAACCGCAGGCTAAAATGTACAGCTGAAAGAAGAGCAACTCCCAGTCATCCAGTGTTTTCAGGCCTGACCAGGTGCCAGCCACTGTCTGAGGCTCCTGGGGACACAGAGGGGCTCTCAACAAAGTCCCTGCTCTTGGGGGGAACCTCCATTCTAGAAGGAGGCAGATAAAATAAAGTTAGGGGCAGGGAGGGAGGTGAGGCTTGTTTTAGGCAGAGTGGTATGGAAAGTGTTTCACTGACAATGTGCTGAACTTAAATGACACGAAGGGGCAAGCCGAAGGCCACTGAGAAACTGAATATAAGGGTAGAGCTATTTGTGTTAAAAGACAAATATCAGTGCCTAAGAAAATAAAGAGGGAACGGACAAAACCTCAAAAGGCTGTCCAGGCAGACGCCGTTTTACTGCGCTTTGCTTTACTGCACTTCACATGTGGCACTTTTTACAAATGGAAGGTCTGTGGCAGCCCTGCATCGAGCAAGTCTATTGGTACCATTTTCCCAATAGCATTTGCTCGCTTCATGTCTCTGGGTCACACTTTGCTAATTCTCACACTATTTCAAGCTTTTTCATCATTATCATATTTGTTATGGGGATCTGTGATCAGCGATCTCTGGTGTTACTACTACAACTCTCTGAAAGCTCAGGTGATAGCATTTTTGAGCAGTAAAGTATTTTTTAATTAAGGTATGTACATTAATTCTTTAGCAACAGCAACAATGCTATTGCACACTTAAAAGACTACAGTAATAGTGTAAACATAACTTCTATGTACACTAGGAAACCAAAAATTCGTGAGTCACTTTACTGGGATATTTGCTTTATTGCAGTGGTCTGGAACTGAACCTGCAATATCTCCGAGTTGGGCCTGTATTGATGTGTTTTCCCTACTTCACTGTTATTGCCTCTTAACTGAATGAGATTCTATCTACATATCAGATGATCTACATCTGTATATTACTGAGTGGCCCACACACTTGGTTTCTTTAGTACAAAACCTGGAAAGAGGTTGTGATTTTTTTTTTTCTTTTCAGGTGCTCTAGGGACACTGACAAGATTTCCTGAACTTACACACTTAGCAGTTAATTCCAAACACTTGAGTCCAGGACACGCAAATGTGGGATCACTAACCACGTAAACACACGAATGATTTTGTATGTACAGCTTGGCAAAACAAACAATGAAACAGGTAAATGGGAAACAATTACCTGGCTCTTTGAATCCAGGTAATTGTTCTGCTTTGTCGCTATAGTGGCTGTCAGACCTCATGCCACCCTACCCTACTCTTGGTGCTTATTTGGAAAACATGCATTGCTGGGCCTCAGATTTTGGACTCCAATGCTATTTTCCACTTAAAGGAACCAGGACTCTGTGGAGAAGACTCAATTCTTTGTTGGGGCAAAGAAATCAAAACCTGGGACTGGACCTAACCCTAGCAAGAAACAAAGACACAAAGAGAGGACGCAGAAAGCTTGGGAGGGATTGTACCACCAATCCGATCTCAGTCACTGGTACAAGATGAACTGAGAAAGGCCCAGAGTCCATAAGATGCCCAAAGAGATAAATAGTATCAAGTATGGTTGAGAAAGGTCACAGCCTTGAAGACACACTAACTGAAGTCCAACTGCAAAACAACATAAACGTACAGCCTTCAGTGGATGAATACACACCCACTGAACCAGAAGAGTAGCTGGCAGGAACGTAGGTTCGTATTTGGCATTCTGGAACCACCCACATAAGGGGACGAACTCAGAATCAGACTTGATTCAGGAAGATTGGCTTTCAGGGACTGAATAGCTGGCAAAAAGAGACACCACTTCAGGACCTCTGAAGGGGATAACGGGATGGGGATATGGTTTTACAGGAGGCTGATTTGATTCAAGAACCAGAAAAGTTGAATGATTGTGAACATACCCTTAAGCCTCATGCACTGACTTCCCTTTGAGAATTTCAGCATAAACTCAGCATTTCCCCACCTTCTTCCTTGATGCTACCCAAAAGCAACAAGGTGAATCTGAGACAGTGTTCTTCTTATTTTTCTTTAATTTTTATTTTATATTGGAGCATTGTTGATTAACAATGTTGTGCTAGTTTCGGGTGTACACCAAAGTGATTCAGTTATACGTATACATGTATCTATTCTTTTTCAAATTCTTTTTTTACATTTAGGTTATTACAGAATATTGAGCAGAGTTCCCTGTGCTATACAGTAGGTCCTTGTTGGTTATCTATTGTAAATATAGTCGTGTGTACAGGTCAATGGAGTTTCATTTCTAGCTCTATGACTCAGGTGAGCTATTGGTCATTTTACCTAACCTGAGGCTCTTCATTCTCTCATCTGAAAGCAGGGCGAACACCTACATCTCATGGGATCATGAGATCACGGTAGATGAAGCCCGCAAGGAACCCACCAGGTCCTGGAACACGGCAGGAAGTAAATGAATGTCAATTCCCTCTCCATAGTGTAACTGAGACGACTTCTGTCACTACTCACTGATCCACCTGGATGTTAGTGCGTACATATAAGAAAAATGAGGGATACTGAAAGTATCTGACTCTATCATGCATCTGAATTTTTCTAGAAAAAGCTGCATAAGATTCTTAGTATTTCAACCACAGTAAAGCCAAAACTCATCTTGTATAATGCATTCTTGAAGGAGCATCTTCCCCACAGGCCATCATTTCTTTTCTAACCATGTTCCACTATGAAATTTGAAAAGAATATTTTTACTCAATCGGCTTGATGGCCAGTACCTTTCCTGCTGCCCTGTCTTGTTGATTACACTTGTGAAGATGAAGCAGAGGCTGGCCTCAGAAAAATTAAAATTATATAGTTTCGAGATTTTAAGTATTTCTTTTCTTTTTTTTTTTTGGGTGGGGAGTTTGCCTCTTGGTGGGTGTCAAAAGACAGAACCACACCAAAGATCAGGAGAAGGAAGGATTTATTACTTGCAGCAAGTAAGGAGAGCAGCAGGGATCTTCCCAAAGCAGCGTATCCCAGAACAGCAAAATCTGAGAGGTGTTAAGTATTTCTAAAACAAAAACTTTTAGTGACAAGATTTACATTCCTTAGGAATTATCTGGAATTTAGTATCAAAATAAACTTGCTAGTTGCAAGACATTCTATTAAAAGATCACCACTCACGCAGTTTCCATTGAGAATGAATGAGAACAGATTAAAAATGCTCCTGATCTCACGTAAACAGTCTGAAACACACGTCATCTTTGCTTACAGCCAAAAGCGTTAAACAAGAGAGAAGAATTAAAACAAAAAACCCGTGTTTCATATATTATGGAAACCTGAGGCCCAGTCTCTTCCTCTAACATAATCAGTTCTTCCAAGATCCATTCTTCCATATTTCAAGCCCTCAAGATCTTAAATATATAGAAAAGCTTACCTTTCAATCACTTAAAACCTTAGGTGGGAAAACACTCCTACATAAAGAAATTCAATGAAGAAGTACGTCTTGTTTGTTTATTTTCCTCTTTCTCTTTTGCTACGTCTTTGCGAATGACCCCCTTTTCCCATGTCCTGTTGGGTTCTGCAGGAAGACTGGATTGTTACCCGATCCTTCCAAGGGTACAGGAGAGGCTGATGTCATCTGAGAGGTGTGATAAACAAGGGAAGATTTCACAGTGCTTCAGCCAAGAAGAGGAAGGGTGGATGTGTTGAGTGAGAACACTTCTCTCGGGCTCACATTTAGAGAGTCCCTTTCCAAGACTCAGGACACATTTTGAGAGGTGATGTCACCCTGAAGGTTTTGAGGGTACCTGGTTAGGGAGAGACTAAGAAGAAGGGATGATTCCACTTAATCTAGATAAACAAGTGGAAAGGGGACATACAGTAGACAAAACCAATTACACAGCTACGTGCTTTGTGGCTTCTTCCTTCTGAACTTCACGGGCTCTCTAGGTTAACTTCATTGTTGTTGTGTGTGGCCTGCGGGATCCTAGCTCCCCGACCAGGCATGGAACCCGCGCCCCCTGCAGTGGAAGCGCAGAGTCTTAATCACTGGAGTGCCAGGAAGTCCCTTTTTTTTTTCTATAGGTTAGATTTTTTTTAATAATCTACTCAACAGTGAATACATGTACAAAATGGAACATTTGATAGGTACCAAAGGGTGAAAAATGAAAAGAATGTGCCCTCCCTCCTTGCTCCCCCCCCCCCCAGGATAACCACATGTACTGGTTTACTCTGTCTTCCTCAGCTACATTCCAGACATTCACAAACACAATGACGTACTCCACACGCCCCGTGAAAACACTCCCTCGATGGACAAAGAGAAGGCACAGACCCACGGATTCACACAGAGGAAGGCCTCCTTTTCAAACATAATTCCTTTATCTGTGAAGTTAAGGAACTGTTTCATTTCCAACATGAGAGACGTGTGGGCAAAAGATCCCACATGCCGCGGAGCAATTAGGCCCGTGCGCCACAACTACTGAGCCTGCGCTCTAGAGCCCGCAGGCCACAACTACTGAGCCCGCGTGCCACAACTACTGAGCCTGCGTGCCACAACTACTGAAGCCCACGCGCCTAGAGCCCATGCTCCGCAACAAGAGAAGCCACCGCAGTGAGAAGCCCTCACACCGCAACAAAGAGTAGCCCCCGCTCGCCGCAACTAGAGAAAGCCCGCGCGCAGCAACGAAGACCCAATGCAGCCAAAAATAAATAACTAAATAAATAAATTTATATTAAAAAAAAAGAGATCAACACAAACAAAGGAAGACTACTATGAAGACAGAATCTTGCCTTAATATTACATGCTGAGGATGCATTTTAATGTCTCCAGTCTTGTTTACCCCGTACCGGCAGAAACTGAGAACAACAGCACGGTTTCTTCTGGACGCCAGAATGGCTTTTTCTTTCAGAAACCAGGGCAACCTGTCAGAGGCTCCTCTGCATGAGATGACGGGTCATTCATACAGGACACTGAGGGTGCCACGTGCATAGCTCAGGAATGAGGGAGTCTTCAGTATTGCTTCCCAAAAGATCAGTCTCTTAAGGGAGAGAAAACATGCACTTTTACCCCCTCCCCCCAAATATACGTGATATTCACAGAAATAAATATTGAGTTATAAAATGCTGCATAGCACATATAATGAGCTTAGCATAATGTCTGTCACGTGCTCAATAGTCATTGCTTATTATTATTATTGTTGTTGTTATTGTTATTACTACTACTACTACTAAAATTGCTGCTAAGGTAAAAGACTCAGAAGGAAGACAGTAAAAGGGACCGCGAGTAAATGGGCAGCAGGGAAACACTTGGCAAAAAGGTCTCTGACGAAGCAATACTGAACATGATACTTGAAGAATAATTGGGCGTTCAGTAGGTAAATACGAGGACAGAACACTCCAGGCAGAGAAAGCAGCACTTATGGAGAGCTGAGGTAGGAAGCAGGCTGTATCTTTAATGGGAAGCAACCCAGCCTTGTCGTTCTGGGTTCATTCTCAGTGGCTCTCTACCAGGGCTCCCCAGTGTCAGCTCAGCTCTGATCTGGGTCACTGCCACGATCCTCCTGTCCCAGAGCATAATGAGACTCTGGGACGCTCAGGACAGGGCTAGAGGGACAGAAAAACTCCCCTCCAAGCAGCTCATCTTACACGACGAAGACCCAAGTCTTTTATTACAGCATCAGAATCACTGTATCTTCAAAGACACGGCCAGGAACACAGGGGACACAGCCTGTGCCGCACATTTGCCAGGAGGGTGCACGTGGAACCCATCCCCAGCAAGGCAATTGTCTAGTGCTATTTCCGCATGCCATTTCAGAGTTCAAGTTTAGCCATTTTGTCCCAAAGGAAAGGACTGAGGCTTGATAAGTCTTAACTCTGGATGACAGCTGTAATGAAATTCTGAAGAAAACGTAGATACCGTTTTTAAAAGAAATGCTATAAGCTCAGCCTTGGAACATGATTTTCCTACCTTCTGTACCTTGAGTGTTCTCAGTCTTACAGTTAGACCAAACACAGTATTCTACTGGAGAAAAACAAAGAAAAGAGGTTTTACCTAAGAAGATAACTATCACCCTGCTGGGTCTTTGCATGAAATTATGAGTAAGCTCGCAGATACTGGCTGTAAATATAACACACAACCAACGAAAAGCACAGTCTTAAACGATCCTTTACATGCCACTTTCTCTACCCTATTAAGATGCTCGTTGTTTCTGTGATTTATCTGATAATAAATTTTTGATGACTGGTAAGTCTCATAAAATTGCTCTGGCGCTGACTACGCTGATTAATACGTCCAAAGAATCGAAAGTGTCAGGAATTCATGTGTACGAATAAGTTACTGCCAAATATATATTAGCTATTCTATAAAATATAGAATGAAAAGGTTGATCTGGTAATTTTATCTTGTATCTATTTTCCTGTAACAATTTATATTCAGGGCCATCATCATCTTCCGTGGCCTTTACAAAAAAAAATCAATAAGGGAAATCCACGTGGGGGGCAAATTCAAGAATTATACTAAATTTGAAAAAAATAATGAATTGGTATAGACAATAAAACATGTTTCCCAGAGAAACAAAGGTTTTTCCCCTAAACCTTTATGTTTGGGGTGGGGTTTTTTTTTTCTCCTGCCCTCTGGATTTTTACTTTTAAATCTTAAATGATATTGCAGGCCTCAGACATGACAGGCAATGAGCAGGTGAAGAACCAGTGGAAATGTGTTCAAAAACTCCTGTGTTAGCTAACAGGCTTCTGAATGTATCGCTCTGGTCCACAGAGAAGGCTGGAGAAGGTAGCAAGGAGATGCTGTATCAGCTACTGCAGCCTTAAAACAAATTTGGTGTCTCTTTGGACTTTAAAATTGTTCCTATGCAGCTTATTTTATTTTTGTTTAATCAAATAAACAAGAGGGTTTTTCCATGGGGAAAAAAAAAAAACACGTTTCCCAGTAAAACAGAGGATTCAGGATTAGAAGTCGGTGCTGAGACGACTCTTAGAGATGACCTAGTTTGAACCTCTTGCTTTTAAGATGGGGAAGCTGAGAGTAAGTATGATGAGGTCCTTTGCCATTGAGAGAACTGGGGCTGGGAACCACCTCTAAGGCTGGTGCTCTAAGGACAGACTTTGTTTTCCCCGTTCCTCATGGCTCCCGGCAGAGCCCATGACCGAGTCTCTACGCCATGGTGCGTCGTGGGAAACCACTCTCCATCTCTGATGTCTGTCTGCACGCTGGGGAAGCAAACCAGCTTTAGTTACACGAGAAGAGAAGTCAGCACCCCTTTCCTGGCACTCTCCATCTCACCCAGTAAGACTCCAGAGATCTCCTGAGACAAGCTTGGAAAACGGAATAAAAGTCCTAAGGGCTCCAGATGTGGTGACTGGAACCCCAAGATGGAAGAGGAAATTCCTGACTCCACACCTTACAGGGCAAAACATGCACAACTACGATGTAGGACCACAAAGTCGGAGAGGGAAGATTCCACACCTCCCAGTGGGGGTCCCAGGACAAGAAGCCGCCAGGCGGCACAAAGGTCCCCCATGCTGCATCTTCCGGCCATAGGACTCTTGTGAAAGAAACACGACGGGGTCCAACGGTGGGTGCTCTATGGAACTCTCCCTTCTTCAATTCTCTAGCTGACTACGACAAAGCAGGAGATTTTGTAAGGTGCCTTTCACTCCCAGGGGATCTTCAAATTCTAACCAGCTTCTGTTTTAACATAGTCCGTTCTTAAGGGATGATTAGAAATTAAAAACACTGACCCATCTGCCAAAAAAAGAGACTAACCTTTGTGTCCCTAAAATGGAACAATGGTGAATGTGCACTTTTTTAGGGAAACTTTAAGTCTGAAAGCTAAACGCATAAGGAAGACATGGTGGAGGGACTGGGGACTAAACCAGTGGACTGAACCTTCTAGAGTAATTTTAACACATTTACGAATAAACAGAATATGCCCCCCAGGTTGCGGGGGGCTATGGGAGAAGAGAGGAAAGACACGGTGATCTGAATGCACTGGGGTGACAATAGTGTTAGGGGCTGAATTTTCCCCCAAAAGAATCATGTTGAAGTTCTAACCCCTGGTAACTCAGAATGTGACCGTATCTGAAGATACTAGGGTCTTAATGGGGTAATCAAATTAAAGTGAGGTCATCAGGGTGGGCCCTAATCCAATATGACTGGTGTCCTTATAAAAAGGGGAAATTTGGACACAGAAACAGACACTTCCAGGGATGATTTTGTAAAGACACGGGGAGAACACGGCCATTTGTAATCCACCGAGAAAGGCCTGGAACAGATGCTTCCCCGACAGCCCTCAGAAAAAGCCAGCCTCTCTCACACCTTGATCTTGGAGTTCTAGAACTGTCAGATAATACATTTCTGCGGGGTGGCTTAAAAAACCAAAATTAGACAAAATTAGGTATCAGCAAGAGAAAAAAAAAAAGCAGGGCGCTTATTTTAGTAACCTTGCTAAGTAAAATAACCAAAATCTCAATAACAATTTATTTATTTTCTAAACAAACACTAACTGGATGGAGAAAAAGAAGTATGTACGTGGTGAAGGTGATAAAACTGTATGGGTTCCAAATGAGACTATTTAAAAATTAACTATGATAGTGGAAAACAGTATTTTCTTGACCCCAAACTTTTTACAACATGCGTCTTAAAAAATACATATGAGATGATATACAAACACGACAGAACAAAATCTGGAGAGTTATTTCCTTAACAGTTGACGAATAAATTGGGCATCAATAAAGGCCAGTGGACACAAAACTCACATTTACCCTTTCTATCTAACAAAGTTGACTAAAACGCCTTTCATAAGATTATGCATTCTAAACCAAAATATCTGACATTATAGGAGAACCTCTAATTGCCAAAAATTACAAAAAAACAAAAAACAAAACCTCCAACAATGCCTGACCAGAATAAGAGACCAGAGCTCAATAAAAAGCCAGCATGTAATAAAATAAGATATTACCGTGTAGAGAATAGAAATCAGACAGTTTCGTTTGATTATAAAGTGCCGCTTATTAATTTCTCTCGCAAATAAAAACAGCTAAGGCAGGCAATAACTCATCTTAGCTGGACAGAAAGCATCCAGCATTGAACTTGAAGACTGCTGGGAGTTAACAAAGGTTATCGATATGTAGGGCGGACCATGTCTTTGAGTAGGTCAATATTCAACAGTTCGATACGATTATTTCAAGTGAGTATCATCTAAAAATGGAACTCAAAATAGCTCTTTCGGAAGAGGCAGTAACCTGACACATTTCTTTTCTGGAGTGTAGATGGAGTCTAGACTACGTCTATTTTCCTTCTGTCAAGAGGGACCAATTATCTATATTCTATCTACCTTAAATTGATACTGTAATGCATCATGCATTACATGATGTACAACACAGGCTGAATGCACGCTTCAGAGTCAACATACAAGGAAAGAGGAGATCAACAGTGGGGGGAAGAGAGACGTGACTGTCTTGCTCCTTAAAATCACATGTAAAAACCTCTTGCAGGGCGAGGCTTAGCGTAAACAACACTCTTTTCCCTTTGATGGAGCAGCTGTGTTTTTTCCCATTTGCCCACCTAAATTTATTCGCAACTCTTTTTTTTTTTTTTTTTTTAGTACAAGGCCTACTATTTTTTTAAATAACTTTATTTATTTATTCTTTTATTTATTTTTGGCTGTCTTGGGTCTTCGTCACTGCACACGGGCTTTCTCTAGTTGCGGCGAGCAGGGGCTACTCTTCGTTGCGGTGCGCGGGCTTCTCACTGTGGTGACTTCTCTTGTTGTGGAGCACGGGCTCTAGGCACGCGGGCTCAGTAGTTGTGGCTCGCGGGCTCTAGAGCGCAGGCTCAGCAGTTGTGGCGCACGGGCTTAGTTGCTCCGCGGCATGTGGGATCTTCCCGGACCAGGGCTCGAACCTGTGTCCCCTGCATTGGCAGGTGGATTCTTAACCACTGCGCCACCAGGGAAGCCCTATTTGCAACTCTTTAATGATACCTGCCCTAGTCATGGAATAAAATGCAGAAAGACTGACAGAGCTCCAGCTCGCTGGTCAAACCTGATCTCACAGAGCTCACCCAGTGCAGCGTGGTTGAGGCGTGACTACACTGGAGGACCAGGGAATGAATGTGCCCATGTGAGGGAGCCTCTCCCAAGTCTGCACCTGCATCTAAGGCACGTCAGAGCGAAAGACATTCCAGAATACGTGTAAGATGGGGTTTCCTGGAGGCCTTCAGGAATCCCAGCTTAGCCTCCTGAAGCTGGTTTTCAATCCCCGGCAGAGTTTACCTTTGACCTTTATAGGTTTAGGGGGTGGAAGCTCCCTACTGCCACTCTCCCAGACTCCAGGTACACTGGAAATGTCAAATGGGAAGCACCGCCCACCTAAAAAACTGAACTGTTCTGAATGAGCTAACAAACTATAGGAAAGCAAAGCTTCAAAAGGCATGTAAAAACTTTATGTATTGAAGAAATGATGAACATGCACTAAGAAAAAGGAAAAATACTAATGACCTCTGAAGTCTAGCTGAATAACAGTGCTAAACAAGTAAAAAGCGGAAAAGAAAAACTTTTAATTGTAAATTACATTAAGCAATCTATCAAGAAATTTGGAAGAGAGAACTGTTATGCACTCTTCCTCAAATAGTCTGTTTTCCTCTTGCTCCCTTAAGAGGGGAAGGATTAATTTACCAGGGCAATTAATGGCTCATGGCCACACAAAGAAAACAGGTGAGGGACCAAGTCAAAAATCAATGTTGATATAATGTCCATTCCTGACTTACATCTATTCAGTGGAATTAACATTCGTCAACTCCTTATGCTGGTAACATACTATCTGGAGAAAAAGGAATGCTATGTAAGTTTTATCATTTAAAGTGAACATGAAATGAGGGGTATAACACAATACTACCTGAAACACAACATATTTTATGGGTTTCCCTTTTCTCTTTGATATTTCTTAGCAAGGTTTGTTAAATGCAGCACATTTGTATGCAAATAGGTGCAGAGATGTCAAAAGTTTGAATCATATTTTGTATTATGGAGGAAATGTGAGAATACATTCATTAACTTAAAGAAAGAACCGCAATATACATATGTAGCATCTATAAAGGAAATATAGATTACCAGGAGCACAGTACACAGTCAACTTTTAAAAATAAAAACAATCTTTATGTTGAAAGCTTTAGGAAAAACTGGTTCTTCTTTTTCATGTCTACTATAAAGAAATACTGTGTTTCTCTGGCTTACCTGGAGCTATTTTCAGATACAGTAATGAAAGAGAAAAGTCTTTGTCGTCTTGCACACCTATTGTCACTATGTAAAAAATTCACTAACTGCTAGCAAGGTCCTGGCAGATTAACCTGCTCCTGCAGCCTTCTGTGATATTATAAAACCATGCTCATTCCGTGCATTCATTTATGCTTCACCAGAAAGATAATAAGGTTTTAAAGAGTTTTGTTAGACAGGATTTCCTTCTGCAAAGGGCTGTCTTACATAAATGGGATCACCTATTAAGTTGGAAATTCTTTAGCCTTTTGGTAGATCAGATATATCTGTTATTTAAGGATCTTCTGAGTCAGCAGCCACTAGGGGATATAGTAGTTGTTTAATAAAGCCCATGTATGCCCATTCCAGCCTCTACTAGGTTTGCCCATACTGCAGAAAACAAGAAAACATCACTTCGTTTTAATTCTACAAGTAAAACAGCCTGAGAAACCATATGCAGCAGAATCAAAGCACTTATTCCTCCTTACAAGCTAGCTAAACAGGATGATTTATTTTGTTAGACTTCCAGGCAGGAGAAATTGCTAGCATTTTCCCCATCAGTGCTCACCACTCACCAAACACTGCTTAGTTAAAATGTTTCTGTTAAGTAATATTAATAAAAGTACAAACATCTTCATTTAAGACTAAACAACGAAACAGAAAAGCAAGTGAGCGTGGCACCTTTCTCTGGTGTGCAAAGAAAGTCACAAGACAGGAAAAATGATGGGGGAGCACCTTTTGAGTTATGCCAGGCTGGAGATGAGGCTTTAGGACTGCCATGCCTTACAAATTGCAGCCTTCATGAGGAAGCCTGTTTTCCAAATGTCGCTTTCAACCGACACATTTTCAGCTTAACATTTGTCAAACCTCTTCTTTTGTTAAGAGTTAGCGTGTCAGTTTTTAAAATGGCTTGCGGTTTCTATCCACCTTCCTTGATGGAAATGTGAAAAGTGCGAGTTACTCCCTTTCACAAAGAATCTTGTCAAGGATCCTGACTCCAATCTGACTTCTCCCGGGGACAAAAAAAAAAAAAAAAATCTGCCTTCTGGAAACTTAACAAGCGGTGACTATCCCATCATAATTCTGCCTGGAAGAAGTTACTCAACAACAGCCCGAAAACACTAACGCACCTGTAGGGTTTGCTCCTCAACATCCAGACGGAGCAAGTTATTTTAACAGAGGGAATAAGTGACAATGAGCGGGCAAAGCAATGACACCAGCCAATATGTTCCCCTTGCTGAAAGTACGATAAATGAACAAAGAGCAACCTCCATCTGAGGAATGATGAGGGCGTGATGAATGCCCCAAATGTACTCAAAAGAACAATCTCCTGAAGAATCACACCTTGGCATCCTCCCAGCCACACCTGCCCACATCCCCTCCTGCTTCATCTTCATCAGCTTAAATCACTGCCAAGTATTTTAATTCTTCCTAAACACCGACTTCCCTGTTTTGTTTCAAACATCCACGTCTCCTCCTGGAGTCCGTTAGAGTCTGGAAATCGGATCATCCATCTTCCCTGCCTGTCGCTGCTCGAGACTTGGAAGGCCTCTCAGGATGTGCTTAGAACAGGAAGGTCACCTTGAACTTCAACCATGGACATGAAGGGATATAAAATGCGCTGGTGAGTTCTCAATGCTCTCATTTAGGTAATGGGTTGATTGGTAAAAAGGAAAAAAGAGGAAGGAGATTCACTGGTATTTTAAGTGCCAGAATAAAAATTTAAAATATGCTTTTATGGGCTTCCCTGGTGGCGCAGTGCTTAAGAGTCCGCCTGCCAATGCAGGGGACACAGGTTCGAGCCCTGGTCCGGGAAGATTCCACATGCTGTGGAGCAACTAAACCCGTGTGCCACAGCTACTGAGCCTGCGCTCTAGAGCCTGCGAGCCACAACTACTGAGCCTGTGTGCCACAACTACTGAAGCCCACACGCCTGGAGCCCATGCTCCACAACAAGAGAAGCCACTGCAATGAGAAGCCCACGCACAGCAACGAAGACCCAACACAGCCAAAAATAAACAAATAAATAAATAAATTTCTAAAAAATAAATAAATAAAATAAAATATGCTTTTATGACAGGCTAAAGATCAATATTAAAAAAAGGATTTTTTTCATTGGAAGGGATGTACGTGACTGATATAAAAAGAGACAAGGAAGTGAAGATTAGAAACCACAGGTTTCAGAATAAAGGATCTAAGACTAAGGTACTGATTGAGACATTTGCCTTGTTTAAAAAAATACAGGTGTAACGAATTAATTGCCTCCTTGCAAGTCCTGACGTGTACAGCTTTGCAAAAGTAGCCAAATATCTGCTAATTAGAGTTTTTTTTTTTCAGAGAGTTGAGAAGGATACTAAAAGTCCTCTAATTATGAAGTGGATGCTTAAAAAAATGAAAGAATTAAGTTGGGTTCTAGGTACATGAGGATATACTAACATACACCTATTCATGTAAAAGAGGACCTTAAATTTAAAACATCAGTGAAACATAGTGATGCCATTTTTGTACAAGCATCTTTTTAAAAAGACTAAGAGCTTGAGGCAGTGCCTCACTTAGTCCACAGTCCCTGTTTCTGGCTGGTATGTTTGATCCAGGAATGAAGGGAACTACTTCATTGGGAGAACAGGAGGGCAGAAAGCTGGGATACAGGAAGTGGTTAACATTCTTCTTTCCCAAGGAGGAGAGAAGGGGAAAACTCTAAGGGAATTCACTTTAAGGGAGGTCCCTGCCCCCAGGAGTTTAATGTCAAGTGCATTCTCCCAGCAGAGGCTCACACAGACTCTTCTAAAAGCAGCGAACAGAGTACTGATTGGTCCCCCTAGAAAGGGGACAATGGCTCTCCCATGCTTGTTTAAGCTTTCTAATGTTGATTTAACTGGACAAAAGATAATTCTCCACGAGGAAAACAAACACATAAAAAATAAGCTAATAGGCAAACTGCTTACTCTGATCCTTAAATATAAGATGCTAATAAAACAGACAAGAATATATACATCAAATATGTCACAGATTAAAATGTGTCCCAGATTCCCTTTCAAATAACTTACCAATAAACTCAATCAATGCAACATACCACTCACTCATCCAGAATCCTAACGATGTTCAAATAAATGGCAACAGTTTGTAACAGCATATAACGGTGATTAATAGCCTAATGACTCAAAGGTAATACAAAATCCATACGTTCACAATGTAATCTTTTCAAATGAAATTAAAATGAGAAGCACTTTCATACGCAATGTATTCTAATTCTCTGTAAATTCTAAATTAGTGTATGGTAAATTAAAAAACTGTTAACCAGAAAAAACAACAGAGCATTTCCCCCAATTCTAGAATAATAGGAGCTTATTTATTTTTCTGTAGGTATCGTATACAATGGTTTTCTAAAAGCATACCCTACAAACCAAGCTCTACATAACCCCCCATTTACTAACGAAAAATTAGAGCCTTATCTAAAGCCAATGCTAGCAACGATTAACAATTTAAGAGAAACCAGATGAATAAACTGTTCATTTGCAACTGTATTTTCACACATTTTCATAATTAAACAAATTTTCAAGGCAGAGCTATGTTCATTCTTTTAAAAAAAACTATGTATCTATAATAATTGCACGTATCTGTGTGGTTCATGAAACAACACATAGCCTATACATCTCTCATTTTACTCTTAAGTAAGTCTTACGACATATGATAAATATTAAGGTATCAAAAAAAAATGTTAAGGTATCATCTTCGAAGAAATCTAAACCATGCTTTACGCTGCATTCGCATAGGAGGATATGCCATCATTTTGGCAATTTTAGTCTATTTCCCCTGAACACCATTCTTCTTCCACAGCTCATCTTCTCTGTGATTCTGTCAGATGGAAATATACCATAAGGGGTCCCAGATGTGTAACCAGGAGCATGGCATACGGGGACATGTGCCACCAGAGCCACAGCTGGCCATTCACAGGCAAGGACTCTGCCCCGTCAGTTAAGTCTGACCCACTGTCCCAACACAGATTCCGAGAGAGCTGTGCTGAGTTTGCGGGGGGAGCGTATTTCTGATACCAAAAAATGGGAGACTCCAAACTGAATGGAACTTTTAATGATCTCCTAGGTCTTCTCTAAGAGTTGGGATATTAAATTCTCAAAAGTTGGTTCCAGACACAGGAACAGATTAAACCTGACTACGAACTGTTTCAAGTCATTTGCATTTGCTTAAAACTAGTGGTGACGGGATTTCGGTGTTAGGGGTCACTGAAGCATCGAGAGAAATGCTCACTTCAATTTGGGCTTGGGGAGTGGATGAGGGGGAAATAATGACAGAAGATTAATAGTAACAACAGAGTAGGTGGGGGTGGTAGAATTCCTTCCAACCTGGACAAACTGAGGAAGAAAGAGGTGGGAGTAATTTGGTTTTAAGGCTGGGTCCCCACAGGTGCCCTTGACCAGAGGGGAGGACTTGAGAGATTTTGATGCTATGACTTAAGCTAGCTGATTCCTCCTCCTTGTCTTCTGCCTTATCTCTTCTCTTAGAGAGATTATTATCTCACTAGAGTAAAAGCTTCTGAAGAATAGGATGATGCTTTCTTCGTATTCCCTACTGATTTTATAAAGAAACCACTTAACAATTTTGTTCATAACATCTGTTATTCTTTACATTCAAAGGAGAAAAAAGTATGTTCTGATCTTCACGTATTTGGTGAATCTCCTTAGTGCCATGCATAGTCAGCCAATTTAATACCTTAAAAGATTTCTAAACAAAATTGGTATAAATTCCCTTTGAAAATATCAATTAAAAATAATCTATAAATAACAGACAATTACATGTGGTTATTAATAAAAAAAGTTTAAAATGCTCTGAGCTCGGTGCCACCAATGACAAGATCACACGATAGGTTTTTAAAATGGCATAATTATGAATACTGTAAAACCAGTCTATTTCAGAAAATCATAGTCTACTTACTATTTGTACGTCTCAGAGCGGATGTATTCAAACACATGGGACACACCAAGCTGGAATTGGTCAGCAATGGGGGTAACCCAGGGATTGTTCTCTGCTTTGAATATCTGCTTCTGACCAGTTAAATCCAAGTTTCCTAAAAAGAAGGAGGGGGAAGAAAAAAAAAAAAAGGTGAAGGTCATCCAACCAACAGAAATCAAATCTAAGAAGTAATTCCTGCCCAGTAACCATAGCACAACCGTAAGCATTTTTTGAGTCATTTGATTTCTTTTAAAAAGTTTTACCCCGAGTCATCACTGATATACATGCCATGTCAGTGATTGTACACTGGCCCAAGAAATTAAGAAGGAAGGAAGGACAGGAGGGAGGGAAGGTGGAGAGAGGGAGTAGAGGAAAGAGGTTAAGAAGGAAGTAAACTTGGAATTCTTGCAAATGAAGCATTTGCTTCACTTTTCCAAGTGTTTGCTACAGAGACAACAATGGCCCTCCAAGATCGAGAGAACCATTAAAAGGCAGAACCTCCCCAAATTCCATCTTGACAGCGTGCATCACCACTTGTCCAATCTGATTTAAACCTGACCCATGTGGAACCTAGAAAAATGGTACAGATGAACCGGTTTGCAGGGCAGAAACAGGCAAAGATGTAGAGAACAAATGTACGGACACCAAGGCGGGAAAGTGGCGGGGGTGGGGGGGCGGTGGTGGTGGTGTGATGAATTGGGAGATTGGGATTGACATGTATACACTAATGTGTATAAAATGGATAACTAATAAGAACCTGCTGTATAAAAAAATAAACAAAATTAAATTCAAAAAATAAAACAAAATAAAATAAACCTGAACCAATCAACACCACTTTTCATCAAAGCAGGACACGAGCGAAGAAAGATACGAATACTGCCCAAGTAGAATTATTATTGCCTCATTCGGGTACCATAAGCACACCTCGGAATCAGCAGTAAATGAGTCTCATCAACATGGTGAGGGTAAAAACGCACACGCATACAGCCCTTACCAGTTGACAAATTACCTGTAAAAAGCATTTCCTCCTTTGATTCTCCAACAATCCCTAAGGTCAGTAATTGACATCGCTTTATAGACAAAGAAATGGAAACTTGGGGGGAAATTAAGTAATATGTCCAAGATCAGAAAATGTCAGAGTGGGGATTTGAATCTAAGCCTTCTGACTCCAAATCTCTTATTTTTCCTACAATGTTTGGTGAAGCTATCAGGTTACATGTCAACCTAGATCAACCAAGGATGAGTAAATGAAGGCAGCCAGCATCTGGGTACCACCTGTTGATGGATGGATCAGTCAACTCTCTCTATATGTTTTTCTGTTTGGTATATTTAAAAATGGAAAAGGCAGCGTGAGAAAGAGCTTCCTAGAACCTGCTTGCCTATGAATGACACAGGGACAGACGTTACACAGCAGAGCTGTATGTGGTTTACTTGGCAGACTCACTGAAATCCTTTCCCTAAAAGTCCTATGGAAGAAGTCCATTTGCAGACCCCTGGTCTACAGTCCAAGGTTTTTTGAGCAAAGACACCAAGCAATTATTCTTCCCAGGACACAGCCAAAGTGCCATATCTGTCCTGTTCTCAGGCTCTACGGCCAATATTGTCATAAATGAGAACTTCAGGATAAGGAAAACATATTCTAGGATGCAAGCATTGCACAAAGCACATCAATTTCCTAGCTAATCTGAGCTTTGGAAATGAAAAGATAATGTTTACTAGGATGATGTAGTATTTCTTCTTAAAACAAAAGAATCGATACCTTGAATCTGTCTTCTTTTTGTTATACGGGCAGACCTTGTTTTATCACGCTTCACTTTATTGTGGTTCACAGATATTGCATTTTTTTATAAAGTGAAGGTTTGTGGCAACCCGATGTCCAACAAGTCTGCCGGTACCATTTTTCCAACATCATTTGCTTACTTTGTGTCTCTGTGTCACATTTTGGTAATTCTTGCAATATCCTTTTCATTATTATTATATATGTTATAGTGATCTGTGGTCAGTGATCTTTGATGTTACTACTACAAGTCACTGAAGGCTCAGATGATGGTTAGCATTTTTAAGCAATAAATTATTTTTTAATTAAAGTATGTACATTGTTATTTTAGACATAATGCTACTGCACATTTAACAGACTACAGTATAGTGGAAACATAATTTTTATATGTACTGGGAAACCAACAAACTGGTGTGAACGCCTTTATTGTGATATTTGCTTTATTGCGGTGGTCTGAAATCCAAACTACAATATCTCTGAGGTGTGCCTCTATGAACTTGCAACTATTCAGAATAATGGAGAAAGAAAAGACCAATATAAAAGTGATTACCATTTCATAAAATGCTTCTAAAGACAGCAGATATTACTAAATATTAAGAGCAAGTAATTCATCATGATCTTTCCAAAGCTACTTAGAATCTGCTGGTGGTTAAGTACAAAAATAAGCAGATACATTTCTCTCCAAGATTATCAATATTGTCAATTTCCTCATCTTAATGGTTAAACATCATTAGTCAGATATTAAATCACTTGAGAAATTAATGAGCTTTATTCTCTCAACCATGAGTCAGAAAACTGCTTGGGATAAATGGAAATCCAAACGTCGCACATATTCGGTTTAGCTGAGTATCCTACCAGGGTGTAACCTTGTTGGCAATGGACTGCCATTTATATATTTTGTTTTTATCTTTACTTAGAGAAAGGAAGGGGTTTTCAGCTTCCCGAGAATCAAACTGATAGCCTGGTTAAATTTCACTGTAATTCTCATTTCCTCTATACTCTATGTCCTCTTGTCCGTATCATTGTCTCATTACTTCTTCTCCAATTTCCACATTTCCTAAAAATGAACGTAATAGAAATTTCTGGAAAAAGTCTTCTATTTAAAACAAGTCTGTATTTCTGAACTGTCCTGTTTTAAACACAGAGTGTGTGATGGTGCCCCCTGTTCTTAGGAAGCAATGGTCATTGAGGGAATGCCTGAGCTACCAGGTGACAGTAACCACGGGGTAAGCAATTCACTAAAAAGTTGGAGGCGGAGGCACTAGGGGTAAAAGCATCTCTCTTAAAACATTCACCTCGTAGACAACCTACGCTTACACAGTATCATCTTCCAGCCTCCGGGCCCTGCCCACTGACATCAGCATGGAATCAACTACGAAAAGAAATAATACATGAGACCTTTGGAAAAAAGATACATTTTCCAAAAAAAAGCCCTGGAAAGCATATATTACATAAGGAAGTGAACCAATTCCTAAGCAAAGGGGATCTCCCTGATAAAGGCGGTTCTGATCTAAATATCTTTCCTCCTCATCCCCCCCCCCCAGATTGGTTATTCTAATGAAAAATCCGGTCTAAATTTCCAGTGGGTAGAGTTGTATCTGTTGAACAAGCTTCCAGGGCTCCCTGTCATTCACATATTACCACGAATTTACTCAACTGGATTGTTTTCCTTTTAACCTCTGGTTCACATGGGTATCACAGGAATATGGTTTTGTTTCTTTTAACTCTGGGGAAGAAGGGTGGGAAGGGGAGGGGAGGTGGCTATGTTTGGAGCACAGAGTATTTCTCAGCACGCTGCATTTTCAGGACTCTGGGTCAATATGAGAGCAACGTGGACCAGGGAAAGGGTCTTAGGAAGGACCTCAAAGACGAGGCCTCAGCTATTCCAGGTTTTTGCCTGGGGACACTGAGAAGAAGACGACCCTCTCTTCTTTCCTAGGCGGCATCACCAGCTTCCTCCCACCCAGGTCCAAGCTTTGCCCACTACTCCAAAAGTACAGACATTATGAGCAGGTTTTAACGGATTATCCTTGAGATTTACATACAGGTGCAGAAAGGAAGAGCCGGCATGCTCCTACCAACAGCCTACAAACCCACTTTGGAATGTACACGGCCTCTCGCTCACTTAGTAACAGCCTCTGACTAAGCCGGCGGTCTTGTTAGCGGTAATCCTCCGAGGATAATATGCTAAACTTCGATGCTCCCCGCTTGCCACACGTGCAGGACAGACCTGGGGGAACAGTGTCAAGAAAGGTCAGCTATGTTCCCTGGGCCGTCTCGTCTGAAGCCTCTAAGCCCCCGGAGACCTGTCAGTGCCTAGCAACGTCTCTATTTAAGCACTGTCCATGGAGACAGCAGAGGCAGAGGGGAGTGCTAGTGACGGCCGCGAACCGGAGCGCGCAGGAAACGCAGGATGGGAGCTGGGCGCGTCCCCTTCGGGGCAAAGGGGTCTTCAGCTGATGTCTGGAAGTTGGGGTACGCACAAAGGACCAGAGGCTCTTCACGAGCAATTTCATTTCTATCACTTCCACCTCATCTGTACATCCCAGCTGAGGGAGGGGAGGGTGGAGAGAGGGGTTACCCTCCCCTCCCCCATTTATTTATTTTATTATCAAACAACCCTAAGTCAGAGTTAGTATCAGACAGACTTCAGATTCACAGGTGCTTCACAGAATACCAGAACTGGGAAGCCTAACAGAAAAGAACGATGGCGGGGGCGGGAACCAAACAGTAGCTTTGTAGTAGATGCTGTGCTTTTTTTTTTTTTTTTTTTAAACAAAGCACCATGAAACCCATGCTTAATGCCCACAGCACACCTTAAAGCAGGCAACTATTACAGATGGCAGAGCTGGAAACCGCACAAGCCCAACCCAGCGCCGACTCTTCCTAGCTACAAGCAGGCTCGGGGCGACAGGATGTGCTGATTTTTGTTCTCTGAGTTCATGTCACTGGTGGAGGACACGGTACCTGCTTCTGTGCAGCTGTGGCCCTCCCAGCCGGCTCTGTGTCTCTGGCTCTCTCACTTCGCTCTGAAGGCTGGCAATTTCAGAAGAGGGCTAAGATGACGCGTGGAGCTCGGCCATTATCCCGTGGGAAAAGCTGACACCTGCCCCCCGATGAGCTCAGCAACAGGTTACTCTGGCCTCAGCCGAGCCCCTCCGTCAGCTGTCCGAGGCGGGTTCCCTTTCCAGTAATAACATGCAGGAAGCATCTCAGCCCGTCAGTCAGGCTGCAGGAGCCCTAACTTGCCGCACGCTTCGCTGGCTCTAGTTAGGAGCCCTCGCCCACCTCCTTGATTAGAAGCCTGAACGGGCGCTCTGGTGCTGTTCTAACAAGGATCAGACGGCAGGATTAAGCACCGTGACAAAGAGGATCTAATAAGCTAGAAAGTGGAGCATCTGCGGACACGCTGGCTGACTCCCCGACACAGATTCCCTCCGCTCCCCCTCCAGTGGGGAGGCCCGGGCCACGCGGGGAGCCAGCCTGCGCCGTGATTAGTGGTGACCCTCTGCCCGCCGCTGCCCTGAAGATCATTTGTCACTCAGAGGCTGCTTCTGCAATTGCAAATTGGATTTTCCATTTTATTACCTGCAAAAGGACCACGTACGCTTCTTTCAAGAGCCTCAAGTACGGCTGCTTTGCTGCGCAACTGTTATTTTGTAAAGGCTACAATCGTGCAAAACTGTCATTCTCCTCGCTAGTTATACGTGTGATGGGATGCAGCAGGCATTGTGGCCCTGTTAAGAAGCAGACGCTGGCTTTCACGTATGGAAATTGGTTGTTTTCATAATCATACTGATGATAAGAATTCTTCCCGAGTACTCAAGACCCGGAACCATGTGGCCAGTAACATCATTTATCGGATATTAAGCAATTGAGGCAATCTGGGCAAACTGTTCACGTCATCAAAGCATCGTTCCCTCCCTCCCTAATTCCAAAATACCACAGAACGCTTTTTAAATTAATTCACCCTAAAACCCAGGCTCTCTCACTCAGGAAAATCTAAGGCTACAGTCTAACAAGGTAAAACTAGCAAACCATGGTTGATTGGGTAGTCTATCATCAGTATACTGGATTTGCCCAAACCCAAGTAATTGATTCACTGTTGAAGGGGTCTAGATGGGACATTATGACAGCTGAAAGATCGCCTCTGCTCTGCAGTGAATCCATACACAGAAGCTAACCACAAATGACTCCCAACGCAAAATAAAAGCTACTTCTAGGGCCGCTCCAGATATAAAGAGATATCCTGCACATAAACCTCTAAGATTTTATTACTATGTAAGAGGCTACTAATTATAGAAGTGCATGATTATAGATGACAGCTGGAGATGGAAGGTTTCTACCTTTTTCACTTCTTTAGCAACATACTTCACTGAATGGAAAATGATCATAAGGCTTATAAAATGATGCTCATATTGTAATAATAAATGTTTGCTGTAGTAAAACACTGGAAACAACCAGAATGTTCACCAATAGGTGAGAAGCAGAATAATGTATGCTACAGCCACCCAAGGAAATGTTTCCAGGTATTAAAATGAATGACATAGATTTGTATGTTTTGACCTAGAAAGAGATCTACACTCTAATTCTTAAAAATTAAGGGTGTGCTAAGTTTGCTATGATTTCATTATTGAAAAAATACAGAAGAAAGAAATCCCATATTATGTATATGAGGAAACGTTTACGTGAAAAAAAGAGAAGAGTAGGATGCACATCAAATTGTTAATACTGGTTTTCCTCAAAGAGGGGAAATTAAGGTGGGAAAGGGAATTGAACCAGCAGAATAAAGGGTAAACTATTAATTTTCTTTTTCAAGGACTCCATGTGATTACAAGTACGGATTATTTTTATAATTAAATAAGAATAAGGTGCATGGAAAGGAAATCATCAAAAACAATTCAGAATACATGATGGGCGCTAATTAGTACAAAGGCAGTGGCTTTTATTTAAAACAGCATCACCCTACTGCAGGGAACAGCACGCTTTATAGATGATGATCTGCTAAACCCTAACTGGATGGAGAAGGGGGGGTCTGAGGCTGCTTCTTTTTCTGTGCACCATCGATGCAATCAAAGTAAGCTGGGATGTCTCATGACAGCTCTCAAATTTATTCTGCGGGGAATTCGAGGCCACACTGCCATTCTGGCAATTGTCTGCTTAGCCTTCTGGCAACACATTTTTAAAACAGGCATTTTGTTCACTTAATACATACAAAGCGTTGCTGCTGTGTGAAACATACTAAAACTGTTACTCTTCTGATCTAGTCAAGGGAAGAGTACAATTTAAATAAAAAAAGATTTTTTTTGAGAAAGCCAAACACCCTGCCAAATGGCTCCAACAAAAGTGGCATCTGATTTATGTGTGTCGGTGTGAATGAGTCCAGAAGCCCTTTTAACCCGTGAAGAAAAATGTCATTTTACAGTTTCCCCCTGGTGTCCTTCTTGGCCATTTGATATCTGTGCTCCAGGGTAAGATGGAATAGAAGGGTCTCTCAGTCACTTGTAAATACGATTACCCAGCAACAGAGCAGTGGGTCTCCCCAGTGCACACCACCATTGCTGCTTTATCCTGCAAGTCCCTTTCTCTCCATGGCTGCGCCGTAAATAATTCATGTTGTAAACCTGGCATTTGCGCAGGGTTTCCCCATCATTCTTCCAAATGTGGGAGGTAATCTTATTTTTGCTTGCCAGATTTCCATGTTATTGTTGATGTAACGTCAGGCAGTATAGACAAAAGCCCAGTGGATCTGGCCAGAAGACCTGGCTCCAGATGCCAAGTACCGTTCACCGGCTTTGTGACCAAAGGACTTTAGGGAAATCCTTGTGTTTTCTGAGCTTCAGGTTTCTCACCTGCCTAGTGGGGATAATAGTACCGATTGATAGGATTGTGGACAGGGGCCCAAAAGTGGACAAAATGGTTCTCTACATTGGAAAGCACGACATAAATATAAAATACTCTTTTCATGATTATGTTCAATGAAATCTGCAAAGGAGAGAAAACCGTATACTGGAAAACAGTTTCCCTAAAACAGAGGTTCACTCAGGGAATTCATAATCTCCTGAAATGGAATGCAAAATAAATCTACATTTGCATAGTGGCACTCTTCCGGGGAGAGGGCCCCCAAGTTCATAAGCTTCTCAGTGGTCTTTGATCAAAAGTAGGGCCAAGATAAAATTTAGGAGGCCTGATTTCATTTCCTAGAAGACTGAAGATTTCTAAATGGTGGCCGTCTGCAGCACCCCACAGGGGTCGGTTCCTGGAGTGCACTGCGTCATTCAATGTCCTCCTAGACCTCATCGTCCTTCCATTCGAGTTCCCCAGTTCAAGGACAACCTTCTGACTGCCTGGGAAGTTGGAAATGTCAGCACCGAGGGAGCCCCAGTTACCCTGGAGACCCCCAGGAGACGTCCCTGTATAATACAACATAAACTAAAATAAATGGATGTTCAAAGAATAAGTTCCAGCAATCACAACTTCTCATAGGATCAATAACAGTATCACACCCTTTGGTAATCCATTTCAAGTACAGATGTGTGAGAATTCCCTAGGGAAACTGTACACCAACAGGTATCCTCCAAGCTCGTATTGTTAAGTCTCATTTTATGAAGAGCCACATGATGTGAGTGGGGGAAAGAACTGATCTCAAAAGAAGTCAGCACATTTGTGGAATCTAGAAAAATGGTACAGATGAACTTATCTGCAAAGCAGAAATAGAGATACAGATGTAGAGAACAAACTTATGGATACCAAGGGGGGAAGAGGGGATAGGATGAATTGGGAGATTGGGATTGACATATATACACTACTGATACTATGTATAAAATAGATAACTAATGAGAACCTACTGTATAGCACAGGGAACTCTACTCAATGCTCTGCAGTGACCGAAATGGGAAGGAAATCTAAAAAAAGAGGGGATATATGTATATGTATAACTGATTCACTTTGCTGTACAGCAGAAACACAACATTGTAAAGCAACTATACTCCAATAAAAATTAATTTAAAAAAATTAAAAGAAGTCAGCACATTTGGCTTCAACTCTTAGGTCTCTCATTAACTAGTTATATACCCTTGAACAAGTCACTGAAGCACTCCTGACCTTGGCTTCCTGATCTGTGAAAGAATGGTATCAGAACTGATAAGTTCTAAGATCTCTTCCCAGTGTAAAACTCAATTAACTTTTTTTTAGATAAATTTATTTATTTTATTTATTTATTTTTGGCTGTGTTGGGTCTTCGTTGCTACACGCAGACTTTCTCTAGTTACAGCGAGTGGGGGCTACTCTTCCTTGTGATGTGCAGGCTTCTCATTGCGGTGGCTTCTCTTGTTGCAGAGCACGGGCTCTAGGAGTGCAGGCTTCAGTAGCTGTGGCTCACGGGCTCAGTAGTTGTGGCTCGCGGGCTCTAGAGCACAGGCTCAGTAGTTGTGGCGCACAGGCTTAGTTGCTCCGCGGTATGTGGGATCTTCCCGGACCAGGGCTTGAACCCGTGTCCCCTGCACTGGCGGGCAGATTCTTAAATACTGCACCACCAGGGAAGTCCCACAATTAAATTTTTTTTAAAAAAATTCTGCAAGATTCAGAAAATATTTGTACTTATATGAAATGATGGATGTTAACTAAACATATTGTGATAATCATTTATGATATATGTAAGTCAAATCATTATGCTGTGCACCTTATACAGTGCTGTATGTCAGTTATATCTCAATAAAGTTAGGAAAAAAAGAAACAATAAAGGTATCACAAACCAGCCTTCACCATAGCTATTGAAGTTGAACGAATACAGGATATCCTCCGTAATGATAAAACATTATTTCCACTAATTTAGCACTTACTTAACATTCGATCTCAGGTCTTTTCCACAATTCCCTCTCTAGCAAGATTTAATGTGAAGTGTTTCCGAATTGTCTTGCGATACTACAGACAAAAGCGATTTGTCGTTCTCCTCCTAGAAGGCCTACCGGTCCTTCTCCATCCCTACAGCCCCAGGTGCCCAGGATCACCATGACACCCATGCTGCCCAAAGGGCTTGCTCCACGGCGCACACGAGAAGAGTTCCGACACCCTTTCAAGGAAACCTGCAGAGTCAGTGTGAGGTGAAGGGCAGGCAACATGGGAAGAGCAAATCTTTGAAATCAACCTTAGCATCTAAGAGACACGTTCTAAGACAGCACCTACCACTGATGTTTCTGAGTACAAAAGTGTAGGCCAAGACAAAGACCAGGAGATGTCGACTGATATCTTACTGACTTACAGTTCATAAAACATTCGCCTATCAAACTTGACACATACTCAAAAGGACTAATTCCTAGCGTTGGTTTGGGGAATGCACACTTTCCCTCCACTGTTAAGAGTACAAACTGGCACCTCTTTTCTGAAAGATGACTGGGCCATATATAGTAAGAGCTAAAACAATGTTCATACTGCTTGACCCGGTAATTCCATCCTTGTAATAAATTTATGCTAAGGATACAATCATGGATATTCACAGTGATTCACGAATACAAATTTTCACTTACGCTGCTTGTGTTTCTCCAGAACATCTGCAAACAACTCAAATGGCTAAAGGGTTGGTTAATAAATAATTAATTATAATTATTAATATTAATAATTATAATTAATTAATGTATTGATTAATATAATTTTAATATAATTAAAATTATAATCATAATTTTATGAGACACTCAGAATGGTATCATACGTAGTCATATGGTCAAAAACATTTTCAAATAAAATTTAATGACATGGGGTAATGGTCATGACATAATACTGAAGGTGGAAATGTAGACTATAAAACCCACATAGTACAATATCGTCCTATGTTTTTTAAAAAGTATATATACATATGCATAAAAAAAGACTAGAAGAACGCACACATTGTATATACACACATAAATAGAGAAAAGACTAGAAGGAAATATAATTTTAACAGTGGTTATTTCTGGAAGGTAGGATCATGAAAGTCACCCTTTACTGTGTTTCCCCATATATTCTAAAGCAGTGACTCTCAAACTTGAATGCGCATCAATATTTCCTGGAGGCCTTGGGAAAACCTCCAGAGTTTTTGATTTAGGAAGACCTGGATGAGACCCGAAGTTTACGCTTCTAACAAGTTCTTAGGGTATGATGATGTCTGGTCCAGGGACCACACTTAGAAAAGTCCCTGTTTATTTGTAACAATAAAAAAGCATTTAAGCAATCAAATGTTTTTAAAAGTTTAAATAAAGCAGCCCCGGGACTTCCCTGGTGGTCCAGTGGTTAAGACTTGGCACTCCCAATGCAGGGGGCACGGGTTTGATCCCTGGTCAGGGAACTAAGATCCCAAGTGCCACACGGCACAGCCAAAAAAAAACCACAAAAAAATAAAAAAACAAATAAAGCAGCCCCAAAATATTAAATCTATTTCGAGTACTGACAAAGAAATCTGAATTTTCAGATACTATTACCAGTTCTATTAAGGATGTAAAAAAAAAAAACCTCCATAGAGTAGTGAATGCTTACTATTATTACCATCTTCATCATCATAATGGTAATAGCTATTAACTGCTGAGCATGTATTATGCACCAGGTGTTGCTTCAGGGGCCCTGCATATATTATTTCAAGGAGTCACAACACTTGTGCATGGAAAAGTATCACTATTATCTCATTTAAAAAAGAAGAAACAACTAACATTCAGGGAGGTTGAGTCCCACGTTCAAGGTTGCATGAGTGTAAATGGCAGAGCTGGGAGTCAAAGACCAGCTTATCTGACTCTTTCAAAGCTCTTGGTCTTCTGTGTACAGGACACTTAAAACATTTTCCTCTTCCTGCAAAAAGGTACTGAGATATTGTTGGAAGAGTCAACCATTTGACATGGTTTAAAGAACACTGGGGAGGCATAAACAAAATACATCCCTTACCTCTCTCACAGGGCCCAGAATCCTTTCATCAGAACCATGATCTAGAACCACTACTGTTACCTCTAGGAATTTTCTTTCTAAATTAAAATACCCTGGCGGAGTAATGTGTTAGGGTGATACACTTTCATTAGTATGACAGAGTGAATATTTTTAACAGGCTGCATGAATATAGGGCATGCACTTCCTTATTCAAGAGTCAAAACACAAAGTCAAGGGATTTTTTCTTTTGCTTCAATTGATACCTTACAGTTTTTTTTAATTAATTTTTATTGGAGTATAGTTGATTTACAATGTTTTGTTAGTTTTTGCTGTAAAGTGATTCAGTTATACATGTATCTACTCTTTTTTAGATTCTATTCCCATACAGGTCATTACAGAGTACTGAGGAGAGTTCCCTGTGCTATACAGCAGGTCCTTATTAGTTATCTATTATATGTATAGTAGTGTGTATATGTCAATCCCAATCTCCCAATTTATCCCTCCCCTCTCCCTTTTCCCCCTGGTAACCATAAGTTTATTTTCTACATCTGTGACTCTATTTCTGTTTTGTAAATAGGTTCATTTGTACCATTTTTTTAGATTCCACATATAAGCGATATCATGTATTTGTCTTCTTAAAAAGAATAAAATCTCGTGTAATTATGCATTGAACAAATCACTGTTTTTAAAATAATAGCATTTCATTAAGTCAGAATTGTTCAGGAAAATCACTATGTGATCATGAGAACTTAAATTATCCTGGAGAACTTTTGATCAGAGAAAAAGGCCGAACAGGTTTCAACCTGGGTGGGGCATCCCAGGGAAGGAGCAGATTAAAGGTGGTGCGTGCCAGGGCCGGGGTCTGGATGTTGGTATATTTCAATTGATCTTTATTATCTGAAATGGAAACGTCTATATATTGCAGAGAAACAGCCATGACTCATCTTTTACAACTCTCAGGGCTGATTCAAAGCACTTCTGAGTGTCTCACGTGTCTCCAATGGTTTCAAAAGGCTGCCTTCTGGGGAAGGTGGGTAGGGGTGGGAGGCAAGGAGATTATACCCCCTTCACTCCCACCTCCCGCCACCCCCCGACACCACCATATCTGCACCAAATGAAGACACAGGTCCACGTGGCCAGCTGAGCTGAGATTCCTCCCTTTTCACCCAACATCTGAAATTGTACTTGGAGATTCCCTGTGTACAAATACGCTAACTAACATTCTGACACAAAGAATCTGATCTCAATCTAGATTCACATACAACTGGAGAGCCCATTAAGGGAAGTTTGCGGGGCATGAGGGGTTTATGGAGATGAAGTCTTAAACATATCCAGATTTGTATCAAATTTTAATTTCCAAATTATGTAGAAAGTGGAAATGACTTCTTAGATAACTTTGCAGGAGATTAAAGGTCAAGTACAGGCAGATTCAATCAGTACAGATCTGATCACATAGTCTTAATAATAATCATCTTAATAACCTTCCCAAATGGCAACAACTTAGCTTTTTAATGCTTAACCTCAAAAACAGTTGTTTAAAAAGCAAAGCAATTTTTCAGCCAATAGGACTAATGCTAAAGTTTAAGTGTCACTGTAATACACTCCGAGGCACTTGCTCATATGGAAGTATGAAACAAAATTAACTTTATTTTTTATTTATATATAAATACCCTCGAATCCAATTTTATTAAAGGTTAAGTAAGGGATCAACCTACTACACAGAACCTAAACTTAAGTTATATGTAAAAATGGCTTGTTTCGGCTTTGCTTCTCACTCTAGAGCTTATATTTTTATTACTTTGGTGCCATGTGTTACACTCCCAGCGGAGGCTGGCGATGGTAAGAGTGCAGATATTGCGGCATATAAAATATGTACTATGATAATTAAGAATTGTGAGTGACACAAACGCTAAGTCTACATGAATAAAACTGCAACAATTGTAACTTAATTTCCAGCGAATTCAAAATTATTCATGCTAAAAAAAAAAAAAAAAGCCAAATGTGTTTTAGGTTACGTACTAACAATCCACGTTAATGCGTTTTGAGGAAACTTACTTTCCCTTAAGTTTAACAACTATAGCTCAGAAGTAAGATGCAATGGAAGGAACATCGCAACTATGTGAAAACAGTACTTCCGTGTGTATAAATACGCACATACACGTGCATGCACATATACACACATTCATCTACTTCAGGACTTAAGAAATATGATAAAAGCAAAAACTATATATTATAGCAGAAAAGACACTTAGAAAATAAAGCAGAAAAAAATTGATGTTTCTACTTTTATAACTATTTACTTGTTTTCAGTATAAGTGATAAAAGGCAAGTGAGTATCCCAAACTACTATAAACAAGAGTACTTTCTAGTCTAGGGTTAGTCCAGAGTCAAGCCCAGGCCACAGACGTAAACTAGTATGTTTAAAAACTTTAACATTAAGGTTTAAGAAAAACCAAAGCAAAATAACTATATAACTCAAGGGATAGAAGTCTACCGCACCTCCCAAGGATCTACTTAGACAATTTACAAGTCTTCATGTGTGAAAAAGCATTAACTATAAATAACAGTGAGAAAACGGAGTTTTTCCACAATTTGGGATTTGGGTGAGGACGATTACATCATGAATTGGTTTCCAGTATTTTTGGAAAGCCAACTGTCTTGGGTTAAAAATATGAAATACTGTCACAGTTAAACAATAAAAAAGGAAAGGACGTACTATAATACTCTGACTCAAGGGAAAAAAACAATCCACAAATGCAAAATCACTTTCAACATGTGAAGCTGTTTCAGAGACTCAATTTATATACAAAAAAAAGAGCTCAAATTAGCCAATCCAGGAATTGGCATGTCTAAACAACTCCTCTGATTGCTACTGGTTTACGCAGTGTTATCAATCCCAGGATTCCATGTGGCTGTCCAATTTCAGGGTAGCCTGATATTCCTTTTCATTATCATCATCATAACTTACCAGAAAAAAAGAGAAATAGAATTAATGTATTTTCAAAGGCAAGAGTTGTTTTAAAGACTAAATGACACCCTTATGGAGTAAACAAATTTATACGTGACTTTTTTATACATTACTCACACTTATCATTTTATTTAATCTTCATGATCTGGAGATCTAAAGAAATGTTCACAAGGGAAAAATAGTTTTGTTTGGTCATAATTTGACGTCAGCATATAAGAACAAATGGTGTCCTACTGCTTAATCAAGAGCCAGGTCCCCCTAGCTGACAACGTAAATGTGAAACAGTAAATGGTGACATATAGCATAAACCTACTAGGCTCACATAATGGTCAGAACCGTGGCCTCGTTTTTTAAACAACTGTACTTTAAAAACAGTATCATGCAAAATCATTTACAGGACATCTAGATGCACCTCCCATCAGACAGTGTGTGACTTACTTGCAATGATCCAAACATACTATGGCCTTTCTTGCTTCTGCACCTACCTAAATGCCCTCTCTCCTGTGCTTCCTGATAAAATGCAATGCATTCAATGTCACCTCTTCAGAGAAGTCTGCCCGGATTTCTCCACTGAAAGTTGATCCCTGTGATGTTTGACTAACTCAGCACCTATTTGTTTGTTCCACAGTGCTTATTACATTTTATAATTATTTCCTTTGCTGTGTTTTTTTTTCCTGTGGTCTGTTTCTCCAACTCCATTGTAAGCTCCATGGACACAGGGGCCATAACAGTCTTGATCTGAGTGATGCCTGGCACCAGTTCAAACGCCCATTCTTGAAGCCTTTTCCAAGCTCCTCCTGTAGCCCTGACTGCTGTATCTGCACTCCCACTATATAACCAAACTGGAATTAGAACCAAGTTGCTTCCATCTCAGCATCCCTCATTAAATAGGATGGGAATTTCGTCTTGCTCATTTGTCTTTCTCAAGTATCTTGTACACTGTACAGGACAGGGGTGTCCTTCTCAACTAGGATGAGATTTGATCCCTTTAAGGGTGTCTGTCATATGACCTAAAGGAAAAGGGCTTTACAAACAACTGAACAGGGCTTCCCTGGTGGCGCAGTGGTTGAGAATCTGCCTGCCAATGCAGGGGACATGGGTTCGAGCCCTGGTCTGGGAAGATCCCACATGCCGCGGAGCAACTAGGCCCGTGACCCACAACTACTGAGCCTGCGCGTCTGGAGCCTGTGCTCCGCAACAAGAGAGGCTGCAACAGTGAGAGGCCCGCGCACCGCGATGAAGAGTGGCCCCCGCTTGCCACAACTAGAGAAAGCCCATGCGCAGCAATGAAGACCCAACGCAGCCAAAAATAAATATAAAAATAAATTAATTAAAAAAAAGACCTAAAAGAAGAAATACATGGTTAATATCATTAAAAAAAAAAAAAAACAACTGAACACTTGTTTGTCTACACCTCATCCAGCTCCCACCACAGATACTGATATGTCCGCCTTTGCTTCCTCGTGTGACAGTAATGACACAGACATTAAAGATGTGAGTGAGCTGGGCATGGAACCAACTGCCCGGGAGGGGAAAGAGCGAAGGCTGAAAGCAGCGTAGCAAGCATGAAAAGGCAGGTTGAACTGGCAGACTATTAGTGTTTATTTTCAGGATGCACAGTTCAATTTCACCCTAACAGAAAAAGAAAACGAAAATGTTTGGCTTAAGTGATAAATAACTTAAAATGGAGAAAATGCATTTTTTGCATGTACAGACCACAGACTAGCCTAGATGCTTTATGCATATGATCTCAAAGGAACCTGCGAACTGGGAAGGTGCCTGACAGTTAAGGGAAATGACGTTCAGAGACGATTCCTCCCTTTCCCAAAGGCCACAGAGCCAGCAAACGGTTGTGTTGGGATTCAAACCAAGGTCTGCTCCTTCCTACTTGCCAAGGTCAACGGTAAGAAAGGACCACTTTGTCTGCCCATTCTCTCTCCTTCTCCCAATTCTTCCCCATTCTTCATCCCTCCCCTCTCTTCCCTTTTACAGGACAATGGCAAATGTACTTTGATGTGTGTTGGGATCAGGGCGACTGGCTGATTATGCCTAAAAGAGCACATTACCACGATAATAATATAAAACATATAGTTTATCATATAAAATATCTTGCATACACACCTCCAGATAGCAAACTGGCTTCCAGAAGTTATTTTATATGTTACCGCATTAGTTTGCTAGGGCTGCCATAATCAAATACCACAGACTGGGCGGCTTGCACAACAGAAACTGATTTTCTCCCAGTTCTAGAAGCTGGAAGTCTAAGATCAAGGCGTCAGCAGATCTGGTTTTTCCTGAGGCCTCTCTCCTTGGCTTGTAGACGGCAACCTTCTCACTGCGTCCTCACATGGTCTTTCCTCCTTGGAGTGCAACCCTGGTGTCTCTCTGTGTCCAAATTTCCTCTTCTTATAAGGACACCAGTCAAATTAGATTAGGGTCCCTCCTAAGGGGCCCTAATCACCTCTTTAAAGGCCCTATCTCCAAACAAAGTCACACTCTAAGGTGCTGGGTGTTAAGGCTTCAAAACATGAATTTTTAGGGGAGACCGAATTCAGCCCAAAGCAGCCACTATCTTCATTTTCTTAATAGTCGAGTAACTGCCCTACATATCTGGTTCTGATTAATCATAAATTAAACATGTATAGAAGGGCCAAATAGACAAAATTACAGACAACAGAGGTTAAAGGAAATTCAGCTCTCTCAAGAGCACATTACTTTTACATAACTCAAACTACTGTATACTTATATATAATATTATACGACACTGTATTCATTGACATAATCTGAGTTAGGGGAATAAAGGGCATGGCAGTCTGACTCTATCATTCTTCTTTGCGTTTTCAACTACGGGTACCACTTTGGTAGATCAGAAAGAGAGAGAGATAATCAGACAGAAGGGTTAAATTTCTCTTTAATTATACAATATGCCGTATTCTTTCATCCTTTAAATAGTTTCTCAAAAATGCTGGTGTCACTTGAAATCTTCAAACTGTGTATGCTCTTTAAGGGAGGGCCTTTCCTTTGTTAGGGCTCAGTCTTCAGGGGGCTCCACGTTGGCACCAAATTCCACTCCGTAGACCAAAGAGCACCTCCCTACAGTTCAAGGGCGCCGAGAAGCAGGGGCTCCGACGGCAGCTTTCACATGCTTTTTGATGACAGATGATAATATTAAGTTCCTACTCAAAGGCAGCCTACAATAATTCTCCATTCCCTGATATGAAAATTCTGTAAGGGAACATAAAGCTAGCCTCATACTACCATGTACCGCCCTCTGATTAAAGCACTCTTCTGCGACAACCAGCCTCAAAGAAGCAAAGGTGGCAGATGTCAGGGCTAAAGCAGAATGGAAGAGAGACAAACCTGAAAAAAAGATGGACACAGGAGGGTGGAGACACAGTGCTGGAGGGCGCAGGTGGACAAGGCAGAATGAGATGCACCAGAAGGAAGCAGAAATTTGATCTGCTGTTCTCCCATCACGGTACATCTGCTCTATCGGCCTTAGATTTTATAAATTTATTTATTTTTTATTTTTATTTATTTATTTTTGGCTGCGTTGGGTCTTCGTTGCTGCGTGCGAGCTTTCTCTACTTGCGGCGAGCAGGGGCTACTCTTCGTTGCAGTGCGTGGGCTTCTCATTGCGGTGGCTTCTCTTGTGTGGAGCACGGGCTCCAGGTGCGCAGGCTTCAGTAGCTGTGGCTCGTGGGCTCTAGACCACAGGCTCAGTAGTTGTGGCACATGGGCTCACTAGTTGTGGCTCACAGGCTCAGTAGTTGTGGTTGACAAGCTCAGCAGTTGTGGCTTGCAGGCTGTAGAGCGTAGGCTCAGTAGTTGTGGCTCGCGGGTTCTAGAGCGCAGGCTCAGTAGTTGTGGCTCACGGGCTTAGCTGCTCTGCGACATGTGGGATCTTCCCGGACCAGGGCTTGAACCCGTGTCCCCTGCATTGGCAGGCAGATTCTTAGCCACTGCACCACCAGGGAAGCCCCGGCCTTAGATTTTAAAAGTACTTACTCCTAAAGTAACTGCTGAGACATCCAGCTAAACAGGATGGAGTAGAAGCATTTCTGTGTACTCCCCTTCCTCAAAATCCACTGGGAGAAGGGAGAGAATGATTTCTTAAGTGAAACATACCCATCTCATATCACAAACTCTGATGAAGGGTAGCTGAATTCAGGGAAATTTAACCCCAAAAGAGGGGAACACTGGTAGTTGACACAGAGCTCCTTAGAACTTATATGTGAGAATAGATGTTTCTAACAGTCCTAAAAGCCCCATCAAGTGAGCTTTCGTTGAGGCGCTAATATCTAAGTGTGAGGGTTTGCTGGGAGCAAAGGGGGAGCAGTGAGTATCCTCAGAGAAACTCGTTCCACAGCAAACAACAAGAGGAGCTGAAGAGTGAACACCTTTACTACGTGAGCGCGGACGTGGGAAGAATGAGGGAGAGGATGCAGTGAGGCCATGTCGGCCCCCAGAGAGCCTCTAATTCCACAGCGGGACCTGAATGGGGAAGACCTGAAAAGGGCGAGGGATCTTGCTTAACCAAATGCATAGCTCAACTGAGAAATCGAGCTGATGCTAGATAATTCATATCATGGGAACAATAAAAATGAATGAAGTATAGCTATATGCAACAATATGGATAAATCTCAAAACATAATGGCAAGTGAAAGAAGCCAGAATACATACTGAATAACTCTACTTAGACAAAACTCAAACTCAGCGAAACTAAGTAATAACACTAGAAGTACAGACACTGGTTACCTTGGGGGCAGAAAGCCTAGGGATTGATTGGAAGGAGGGCTGAGGGGGAACTCTGACTCTGGTGGTCTTCTATTCCCTGACCTGTGAGTTTTTGCAGGGTGATAATTCACTGAGCTATAAGTCTATGTTGTATGAACTTTTATCTTTGTGTGTTATGCTTTAATAAATACACTGGAGAGAGAGAGAGAGAGAGAAAATAAATAAGCAATCCTATAGGCATCTTAGCAGAAAAAAGAAATCACCCAGTAAGTGGAAAGATCAGGCCGGCCTCTGATGCCTCTCTAGCAACACTCAATGTCAACAGACAATGTCTACAAAGTTCTCGTAAAAGAAATGGTTATTCAAGACTTTTACACCCAGACAAATTATCTATCAAACAAGAAAGAGCAGACATTCTCAAGAAGGCAAGAACTCAGGACATAAAGAAGCCTTTTAGAAAAACAGCTACTTGACAATTAAATCCAGGTAATTAAGCAAAAATCAAAAAGCCGTCAACCTACTTTGAAATATACAGTTTAAAAATATAGTTACTGGGAGTTCCCTGGTGGCGTAGTGGTTAGGATTCCAGGCTTTCACTGCCGTGGCCCGGGTCCAATCCCTGGTCAGGGAACTCAAATCCCACAAGGTGCACAGCACAGCCAACAAAAAAATAAAAAATAAAAATAAAAATATAGTTACGTATATTCACATATAAAAAATATATATATGATGTATATAATGTATATCTGTGTATAAAACACCTCGCTGCTGCCCATAATTTTAATTTTTACTTAGAGTGATCTTTTAGGAATTAATACCTTAAATTTCTTTGTCTCAAATAGTAAAACTTTCACAATTTCTTCACTTGATTTTCCTTTCTTAGATTCAAATAAAATTTAACACTTTAAAAAATATTATGTTCTTTACTTATCAATATAATTGCCTTTCTACTTCCTGACCCACTCTTCTATCTGTATCAGAGACATATCTTGAATGATAGTCACTGAACCATAATAATCGTTATTTCAAGTTGGTGAGGTTTTGAGTGAATTTTTGATCTTTCTGAATGTTTCAGTTAAGATAATGAACATAAATTACTGTATAAAAGCAACACAGTATTTTTTTTTCCAAAGTGAATTAGTTGGGGCCAAAAAAAGGAGACCCTTCCTTTTGTTCACCACCCTCCTTACCCCACCAAAAAAAAAACTGCAAAATTTAATGTACCTAAAGCATAGACCTCGTTCTCTATGATCTGTACCCACTGGGTGAAGAGAGCCACAGGGTTCAAGGAAGATCAGGTGCCTTGCCAACAAAACAGACAAAACAGGATCCCCCAAGAGGAAAGAAACTACATGTGATGCAACTGCTTTACAAACAAGATGACATACTCTGATGATTAAACTTGTTTTCCTGTTATCAAACCAACACTCTGAACTCTAGATCATTTTCCCTAACAACTTGCCTGGAGTTAATGAGGGTAGAGTTTCCAGCAACTAATTAACGCACATCCCTTCCAGAACAAGCTGCCAGTCGGTGACTTCCGCCGAGATGCCCACCAGTGAAGGAGCAGGTTGCCACACTCTTAACTGCGCTGACACCAGCTACTGTCTTGAGACTCAGCTCACCTGGGTGGGCAGGTAAAGATGTTCTACCTGGCTGCATCTTTTGTAATAATGACATTGAGTAGGTAACTGGAATGGAGACAAATGATGCAAACCCTCCCAGAGCATCCAATTCAATTTCCATGTTAAACAAAAACAAACTCTCCCTATTCTGAGTTAAGTACATGTTTCTGGCAAATTCAAGATCACAACGAAGACCAATTAAAATTCAAACAGAAGCTAGTAAGAATTTGACAGTTCATTTTCCTTAGATACAGCAGAAGGCTGCTCAATGGTGGATCACAGCTACAAACATCTAAGTATTACTGATCAGGCAGGGTGATCGTGGAGCTGCAATTCCAAAGTTTGAATCTCTCAGATACACAAAGTGTCTAACTCAGGGCACTGTTTTGGGCACCAGTTTCAGGAGACTCTTAAGGAGAACTTTCTGCCTTTTCCACTCCAGATCCATACTGTGTGCGGGCCCCTGAAATTTCCAGTGGTGAAATGAGTAAACACATTAACAGTAAAGTGATAAAAATAAGAAAGAAATTAAAACAGTATTCAAGACACACTAGCCAAACGGCGTCGTGCTAATGACTTCTACTTTTAGATGACAAGTCGTGCTATTTAAACAACCAAATTTCACTGCAGACATCCTTCAGGAACAGGTACCAAGGCAACCACGCTGATGCCAGGCTGTGGGGAGCCGTGGAGGACCGGAGGAGGAAAAGCACACTTGATATACTGATAAGGATCCAAAACACCACCACAAACTTAAAAAAAATTATCTGAAGAGAAGCTGAAAACTGGACTTATTTCAACATCCATCTGGCATCTCGGAAAAAGAAATAACTCAGGACTCCTTGTCTTTACAAAAGTTGATATTTCAAAACTGCAAGTAAGGAAGATTCTCATCCTCTGAATGAGATTACTTTAAAGAGATTTGTGGTTGACATTTTAGTGATATTTCTGGACATGCCACCTTGGGTTGATTACTCAGGTATGCAACATCAAACTAGTCTTTCCCCTAACTAAGTCCAGTTAGGGCAGCTAAAAGCATGACATTGCTGCTGTCAAAGTACGTCACCAAAGAGTCCTATTTCAAAATAGTTTTTGTGTCAAAAACTATTCATCATAATATCAATATATAGAATGAGGGAGGCAAGCCATACAAACTTCATGTCTCCCCAAAATGAATAATGAAAACGAAATCATGCAGACACCTACACCCTACATCAAATGTAGACCCAAATCCCAGTAGAATTAGGATCCTGACCAGCCAGCTGGCACGATTCTGGAGGATGAGAGGTGAAAGAAATGATTTTCACGAATGTAACTGCATTATAAAGCTCATGTGTCCGTCACTATGTGTGATAGGATGAGTAATGGCCCCCAAATATAGTCAATGTCTCAATTCCCGGAACCTGTGAATGTCAGCTTATGTGGCAAAAAAGGACTTTGCAGATGTGATTAAGTTAAGGATCCTGAGGTAGGGGGAGTATCTGGGCAGGCCTGATGTCATTACAGTGGTCCTTCTGTGAGGGATGGAGGAGGAATCAGTGTGAGAGAAGGCAGAGATGATGGAAGCAGAGGTGGATGGGATGCATTTTGAATACGGAGGACCACAGACAAGCACTAGAAACTGAAAAAAGGCAAGGAAACTGGATTCTCCCTTAAAGTTTCCTTAAGGAACCAACTCTGCCCTCACCTTGATTTTAACAGAGTGGAAGTGATTTCAGACATCCGACCTCCAGATAGTAAGTGAATAAACTGGTGTGTTAAGGCACTGAGTTTGTGGCACTCTGCTACAGCACCAACAGGAAATCAACACACTATGCAAAGATACTCTGGTGAACTGCACTGGCCCTTGGAAGCTATTCACGTCACCTTCTTCCACTTAGCAAACCTTTCAAGGCCTCAATGTACTTACTGTTCATAAAATGTCTATGAAAGTTGTTACCTCCTGTTACAAACTGTAATATAGCATGTTTTTAGCTTGGCACAGAAAGTCTGCAAATTAAATATGTTTATAGATTCTTACAGAAGCTATAAACCATCATTAGCAACAGTTCAAAACCAAATATTTACACTTCTATATCAGACCCATAAAATGGACATTCCTCTTTTTTTTGTTAACATCTTTATTGGAGTATAATTGCTTTACAATGGTGTGTTAGTTTCTGCTTTATAACAAAGCGAATCAGCTATACATATACATATATCCCCATATCCCCTCCCTCTTGCGTGTCCCTCCCACCCTCCCTATCCCACCCCTCTAGGTGGTCACAAAGTACCAAGCTGATCTCCCTGTGCTATGTGGCTGATTACCACTAGCTATCTATTTTACATTTGGTAGTGTATATATGTCCATACCACTCTCTCACTTCATCTCAGCTTACCCTTCCCCTTCCCCGTGACCTCAAGTGCATTCTCTACATCTGTGTCTTTATTCCTGTCCCGCCCCTAGGTTCTTCAGAACCACTTTTTTTTTTTTTGGATTCCATATATATGTGTTAGCATACGGTATTTGTTTTTCTCTTTCTGACTTACTTCACTCTGTATGACAATCTCTAGGTTCATCCACCTCACTACAAATAACTCAATTTCATTTCTCTTTATGGCTGAATAATATTCCATTGTATATATGTGCCACATCTTCTTTATCCATTCATCTGTCGATGGACACTTAGGTTGCTTCCACGTCCTGGCTATTGTAAACAGTGCTGCAGTGAACACTGGGGTACATGACTCTTTTTGAATTATGGTTTTCTCAGGGTACATGCCCAGTAGTGGGATTGCTGGTTTGCATGGTAGTTCTACCTTTACTTTTTTAAGGAACCTCCATACTGTTCTCCATAGTGCCTGTATCAATTCACATTCCCACCAACAGTGCAAGAGGGTTCCCTTTTCTCCACACCCTCTCCAGCATTTATTGTTTGTAGATTTTTTGATGATGGCCATTCCGACCGGTGTGAGGTGATACCTCATTGTAGTTTTGATTTGCATTTCTCTAATGGTTAGTGATGTTGAGCATCCTTTCATGTGTTTGTTGGCAATTTGCATATCTTCTTTGGAGAAATGTCTATTTAGGTCTTCTGCCCATTTTTGGATTGGGTTGTTTGTTTTTTTTCATACTGAGCTGCCTATAAATTTTGGAGATTAATCCTTTGTCACATGCTTCGTTTGCAAATATTTTCTCCCATTCTGAGGGTTGTCTTTTCGTACTGTATATGGTTTCCTTTGCTGTGCAAAAGCTTTTAAGTTTCATTAGGTCACATTTATTTTTACTTCCATTTCTCTAAGAGGTGGGTCAAAAAGGATCTTGCTGTGATTTATGTAATAGAGTGTTCTGCCTATGTTTTCCTCTAAGAGTTTTACAGTGTTTGGCCTTACATTTAGGTCTTTACTCCATTTAGAGTTTATTTTTGTGTCTGGTGTTAGGGAGTATTCTAATTTCATTCTTTTACATGTAGCTGTCCAGTTTTCCCAGCACCACTTATTGAAGAGGCTGTCTTTTCTCCATTGTATATTCTTGCCTCCTTTATCAAAAGATAAGGTGACCATATGTGTGTGGGTTTATCTCTGGGCTTTCTATCCTGTTTCATTGATCTATATTTCTGTTTTTGTGCCAGTACCATACTGTCTTGATTACAGTAGCTTTGTCATATAGTCTGAACTCTGGAAGCCTGATTCCTCCAGCTCCGTTTTTCTTTCTCAAGATTGCTTTGGCTTTTTGGGGTCTTTTGTGTCTCCATACAAATTGTGAATTTTTTTATTCTAGTTCTGTGTCATTGGTAGTTTGACAATGATTGCACTGAATCTGTAGCTTGCTTTGGGTAGTAGAGTCATTTTCACAATATTGATTCTTCCAAGCCAAGAACATGGTATATCTCTCCATCTGTTTGTATCATCTTTAATGTCTTTCATCAGTGTCTTATACTTGTCTGCATACAGATCTTTTGTCTCCTTAGGTAGATTTATTCCTAGGTATTTTATTCTTTTTGTTGCAATGGTAAATGGGAGTGTTTCCTTAATTTCTCTTTCAGATTTTTCATCATTAGTGTATAGGAATGCAAGAGGTTTCTGTGCATTAATTTTGTATCCTGTTACTTTACTAAATTCACTGATTAGTTCTAGTACTTTTCTGGTAGCATGTTTAGGATTCTCTACGTATAGTATCATGTCATCTGGAAACAGTGACAGTTTTACTTCTTCTTTTCCGATATGGATTGCTTTTATTTCTTTTTTATTCCTGATTGCTGTGGCTAAAACTTCCAAAACTATGTTGAATAATAGTGGTGAGAGTGGGCAACCTTGTCTTGTTCCTGATCGTACAGGAAATGGTTTCAGTTTTTCACCATTGAGAACGATGTTGGCTGTGGGTCTGTCATATACAGCTTTTATTATGTTGAGGTAGGTTCCCTCTATGCCTACCTTCTGGAGAGTTTTTATATTAAATGGGTGTGGAATTTTGTCCAAAGTTTTTCCTGCATCTACTGAGATAATCATATGGATTTTATCCTTCACTTTGTTAATATGGTGTATCACATTGATTGATTTGCATAGATTGAAGAATCCTTGCATTCCTGGGATAAACCCCACTTGATCATGGTGTATGATCCTTTTAATGTGCTGTTGGATTCTGTTTGCTAGTATTTTGTTGAGGATTTTTGCATCTATGTTCATCAGTGATATTGGCCTGTAGTTTTCTTTTCTTGTGACATCTTTGTCTGGTTTTGGTATCACGGTGACAGTGGCCTCACAGAATGAGTTTGGGAGTGTTCCTCCCTCTGCTATATTTTGGAAGAGTTTGAGAAGGATAAGTGTTAGCACTTCTCTAAATGTTTGATAGAATTCGCCTGTGAAGCCATCTGGTCCTGGGCTTTTGTTTGTTGGAAGATTTTAAAACACAGTTTCAATTTCAGTGCTTGTGATTGGTCTGTTTATATTTTCTATTTCTTAGTGCTTCAGTCTCAGAGGTTGTGCTTTTCGAAGAATTTGTCCATTTCTTCCATGTTGTCCATTTTATTGTCATATAGTTGCTTGTAGTAATCTCTCATGATCCTTTGTGTTTCTGCAGTGTCAGTTGTTACTTCTCCTTTTGCATTTCTAATTTTGTTGATTTGAGTCTTCTCCCATTTTTCATGATGATTCTGGCTAAGGGTTTATCAATTTTGTTTATCTTCTCAAAGAACCAGCTTTTAGTTTTATTGATCTTTGCTATTGTTTTCTTCATTTCTTTTTCATTTGTTTCTGATCTGATCTTTATGACTTCTTTCCTTCTGCTAACTTCAGGTTTTTTTTGTTCTTCTTTCTCTAATTGCTTTAGGTGTGATGTTAGGTTGTTTATTTGAGATGTTTCTTGTTTCTTGAGGTAGGATTGTATTGCTATAAACTTCATTCTTAGAACCGCTTTTGCTGCATCCCATAGGTTTTGGGTTGTCATGTTTTCATTGCCATTTGTTTCTAGGTATGTTTTGATTTCCTCTTTGATTTATTCATGATCTCTTGGTTATTTAGTAGTGTATTGTTTAGCCTCCACATGTTTGTATTTTTTACAGTTTTTTTTTCCTGTAATTGATAACTAGTCTCATAGCGTTGTGGTCAGAAAAGATACTTGATACGATTTCAATTTTCTTAAATTTGCCAAGGCTTGATATGTGACCCAAGATATGATCTATCCTGGAGAATGTTCCATGAGCACTTGAGAAGAAAATGTATTCTGTTGTTTTTGGATGGAATGTCCTATAAATATCAATTAAGTCCATCTTTAATGTATCATTTAAAGCTTGTGTTTCCTTATTTATTTTCATTTTGGATGATCTGTCCATTGGTGAAAGTGGGGTGTTAAAGTCCCCTACTATGATTGTGTTACTGTCAATTTCCCCTTTTATGGCTGTTAGCATTTGCCTTATGTATTGAGGTGCTCCTATGTTGGGTGGATAAATATTTACAATTGTTATATCTTCTTCCTGGATTGATCCCTTGATCATTATGTAGTGTCCTTCTTTGCCTCTTACAATAGTCTTTATTTTAAAGTCTATTTTGTCTGATAGGAGAATTGTTACTCCAGCTTTCTTTTGATTTCCATTTGCATGGAATATCTTTTTCCATCCCCTCACTTTCAGTCTGTATGTGTCCCTAGGACTGAAGTGGGTCTCTTGTAGACAGCAGATATACGGGTCTTGTTTTTGTATCCATTCAGCCAGTCTAAGTCTTTTGGTTGGAGCATTTAATCCATTTACATTTAAGGTAGTTATCGATATATATGTTCCTATTACCATTTTCTTAATTGTTTTGGGTTTGTTATTGTAGGTCTTTTCCTTCTCTTGTGTTTCCTGCCTAGAGAAGTTTCTTTAGCATTTGTTGTAAAGTTGGTTTGGTGGTGCTGAATTTTCTTAGCTTTTGCTTTTCTGTAAAGGTTTTAATTTCTCCGTCAAATCTGGATGAGATCCTTGCTGGGTAGAGTAATCTTGGTTGTAGGTTTTTCCCCTTCATCACTTTAAATATGTCCTGCCACTCCCTTCTGGCTTGCAGAGTTTCTGCTGAAAGATCAGCTGTTAACCTTACGGGGATTCCCTTGTATGTTATTTGTTGCTTTTCCCTTGCTGCTTTCAATATTTTTTCTTTGTATTTAATTTTTGGTAGTTTGATTAATATGTGTCTTGGCGTGTTTCTCCTTAGATTTATCCTGTATAGGACTCTCTGCATTTCCTGGAGTTGATGATTTCGTTTCCCATGTTAGGGAAGCTTTCCGTTCTTCTGCCTCAGTTATTCCGCTATTGATTCCTTCTAGAGAATCTTTAATTTCATTTATTGTGTTGTTCATTGTTTGTTTGCTCTTTAGTTCTTCTAGGTCCTTGTTAAACGTTTCTTGTTTTTTCTCCATTTTGTTTCCAAGATTTTGAATCACCTTTACTATCATTACTCAATTCTTTTTCAGGTAGACTGCCTACTTCCTCTTCATTTGTTTGGTCTGGTGGGTGTTTACCTTGCTCCTTAGTCTGCTGCATATTTCTCTGTTTTCTCATTTTACTGTGTTTGGGGTCTCCTTTTTTCAGGCTGCAGGTTCGTAGTTCCCGTTGTTTTTGGTGTCTGCCCCCAGTGGGTGAGGTTGGTTCAGTGGCTTGTGTAGGCTTCCTGATGGAGGGGACTGGTACCTGCGTTCCGGTGGGTGGGGCTGGATCTTGTCTTTCTGGGGGGGCGGGGCCACATCCGGTGGTGTGTTTTGGGGTGTATGTGAACTCAGTATGATTTTAGGCAGCCTCTCTGCTAATGGGTGGTGTTGTGTTCCTGTCTTGCTAGTTGTTTGGCATGGGGCGTCCAGCACTGGAGCTTGCTGGCCGTTCAGAGGAGCTGGGTCTTAGTGCTGAGACGGAGATCTCTGGGAGAGCTCTCACCGACTGATATTACGTGGACCTTGGAGGTCTTTGGTGGTCCAATATCCCGAACTCAGCTCTCCCCCCTCAGAGGCTCAGGCCTGACAACAGGCTGGAGCACCAAGACCCTGTCAGCCACATGGCTCAGAAGAAAAGTGAGAAAAAAAGAAAGAAAAAAAAGGAAAGAAAGAAAAAAAATTTTTTTTTTTAATTTTTTTTTTTTTTTAATTTTATAGCTACTTTATTTATTTATTTATTTATTTTTGGCTGTGTTGGGTCTTCGGTTCGTGCGAGGGCTTTCTCTGGTTACGGCAAGTGGGGGCCACTCTTCATCGCGGTGCGGGGACCGCTCTTCACCGCGGTGCGCGGGCCTTTCACTATCGCAGCCCCTCCCGTTGCGGGGCACAGGCTCCAGACGCGCAGGCTCAGTAGCTGTGGCTCACGGGCCCAGTTGCTCCGTGGCATGTGGGATCTTCCCAGACCAGGGCTTGAACCCATGTCCCCTGCATTAGCAGGCAGATTCTCAACCACTGCGCCACCAGGGAAGCCCCCAGAAAAAATTTTTTAACTATTAACATAAAAAAACTTTTAAAAATTATTAAAATGAAAAAAATAAAAACTTAAAAAGAAGAGAGCAACCAAACCAATAAACAAATCCACCAATGATACCAAGCGCTAAAAACTATACTAAGATAAACATAAAAATCAGAAACATGTCAGTCGCAGACAGCAAACCCTAAGTCTACAGTTGCTCCCAAAGTCCACTGCCTCAATTTTGTGATGATTTGTTTTCTATTCAGGTATTCCACAGATTCAGGTACATCAAGTTGATTCTGGGGATTTAATCCACTGCTCCTGAGGCTGCTGGGAGAAATCTGCCTTTCTCTTCTTTGTTCACACAGTTCCTGGGGTTCAGCTTTGGTTTGGGCCCCACCTCTGTGTGTAGGTCTCCCTCAGGCATCTGTTCCCTGCCCAGACAGGAGGGGGTTAAAGCAGCAGCTGATTCGGGGGCTCTGGCTCACTCAGGCCGGGGGGAGGGAGGGGTACGGAATGCAGGGCAAGCCTGTGGCGGCAGAGGCCAGCGTGACATTGCACCAGCCTGAGGTGCACCGTGTGTTCTCCCAGGGAAGTTGTCCTTGGATCATGGGACCCTGGCAGTGGCGGGCTACACAGGCTCCCGGGAGGGGAGGGGAGGTGTGGATAGTGACCCGTGCTTGCACACAGGCTTCTTGGTGGCGGCAGCAGCAGCCTTAGCGTCTCATGCCCGTCTCTGGGATCCGTGCTGATACCGCGGCTCGCACCCGTCTCTGGAGCTCGTTTAGGCAGTGCTCTGAATCCCCTCTCCTCACACACCAGGAAACAATGGTCTCTTGCCTCTTAGGCAGCTCCATACTTTTTCCCGGACTCCCTTCCGGCTAGCTGTGGCACACTAGCCCCCTTCAGGCTGTGATCACGCCGCCAACCCCAGTCCTCTCCCTGGGGTCCGACCTCCGAAGCCCGAGCCTCAGCTCCCAGCCCTCACCCGTCCCGGCAGGTGAGCAGACAAGCCTCTCGGGCTGGTGAGTGCTGGTCGGCACCGATCCTCTGTGCAGGAATCTCTCTGCTTTGCCCTCTGCACCCCTGTGGCTGCGCTCTCCTCCATGGCTCGAAAGCTTCCCCTCCGCTACCCCTGTCTCCACCAGTGAAGGGGCTTCCTAGTGTGTGGAAACTTTTCCTCCTTCACAGCTCCCTCCCAGAGGTGCAGGTTCCGACCCTATTCTTTTGTCTGTTTTTCTTTTTTCTTTTTTCTTTTGTCCCACCCAGATACATGGAGATTTTCTTGCCTTTTGGGAAGTCTGAGGTCTTCTGGCAGCATTCAGTAAGTGTTCTGTAGGAGTTGTTCCACATGTAGATGTATTTTTGATGTATATGTGGGGAAGAAGGTGATCTCCATGTCTTACTCCTCCACCATCTTGAAGGTCCCCTTCAGTCTATTCTACTGGCTGTCTTCTTTGCACAGTATAAAGTTTCAAAGAGGAAGAAAAGTGAATGGATAAGCCCAAGCTCCTGGCTACTCAGACTAGGGATGGGAGTGATGGGGGGGGATGAAGGCTAGAAAACCAGAGAAAAACTAACTGTATGTGAGTTGACCTGCTCAAGACTCTCTTCCCTACTCTTCACAGCCACAAAAGAATGAAAAGGTAAGGAGACCATTAAAGTCATTAAAACGAAGATACTATGACTCTCAGAGGCTATGTCACGACTTGAGGTTAGTTAGGGGGTTTCTTCTAATTTTGTTAATGGCATGTATTTCACTGTTCATGTCTAAGACTGCTTGCAAAAATGGCTTGAATTATCCCCCTTCCTGTAACCATGCCCTTAGTCCTTTGCAAATTGACTCTGGGCTTAGTCACATGACTTGCTTTGGCCAATGGGAGATTAGCAAACATGAACCAAGAAGACACTTGGAAAGTACTTGTGCATCCAGACACTGCAGAGCCTTGACTGACAGCCTGCCAGCCCCAGGCCTGTGAGTGAGACCAGCCTAGATCACCAGCCATCAACCAACCCCCAGCTGACCCCAGATACCTGACGGAGCTGAGTAAGTATCAGCTGTGATAGATCTCACCAACAGAAGTATGAGCGAATAAAACAGCTTTGTTTTAATCCACCAGGTTTTATGGTAGTTTATTATTATGTTATTCAGTAAAAACTAAGTTTATATAGTATAAAAGCTAACACAAATACACTACAGAAATTTTCAAGAATTTAGAATTAGAAAAATAAAAATGACCTAGAATCCCAAAGACATTAATCAGTAATTTTTGATTAACTCATTTTTATGTAGCTATGTAAATATTCTCTGTAATTAGACTCACCCTGTAAATTCAACCTCATACTGTGCTGCTGTAAGCATCTCTCGTAATCTACCATAGTTTATTTAACCATTCTTACATCAATGGACTTGAAAGTGGCTTTAAATACCTCATGTAGGATTAAATATCTTATTTAGGAGAGAGAAGCACTGATAAAAGGTAGCTGTTACTATCATTATCATTACTGACACATTTTCAACTTTATTCGTTGATAAAAACTGGTCAATTTAAGACAATCAAATGAAAAGTTATAAAAATCCTATTAACAGAGAAAATTCAATGTTATTCAAAGTGGTGTTTGCTACAGTTCGAGTAGTCCTCTTGGGGTTATCATTTGACAGTGCAAAATATGCCAGTCCGAAGAAAAAAAAGGTGTGATAAATTGAGGCTCAAAGTCCTGTTATGAAGGGTTCAAACACAGACCAGAAGATTTTTGTTACAGAAGTCGGTGAAGAGCTAAAACTTAAAAAGTATACTAAGCAAGGACTTCCCTGGTGGCGCAGTGGTTGAGAATCTGCCTGCCAATGCAGGGAACACAGGTTCGATCCTTAGTCCGGGAAGATCCCACGTGCCGCGGAGCAACTAGGCTGGTGCGCCACAACTACTGAGCCTGCGCGTCTGGAGCCTGTGCTCCGCAACAAGAGAGGCCACGATAGTGAGAGGCCTGCGCACCGCGATGAAGAGTGGCCCCCGCTTGCCGCAACTAGAGAAAGCCCTCGCATAGAAACGAAGACCCAACACAGCCAAAAATTAATAAAATAAAAAAAAAAAAAAAGAAACTAAAAACAGAACTACCAAATGACCCAGCTATCCCACTACTGGGCATATACCCTGAGAAAACCATAATTCAAAACTTCAGGACTTCCCTGGTGGCGCAGTGGTTAAGAATCTGCCTGCCAATACAGGGGACACGGGTTCGAGCCCTGGTCTGGGAAGAGCCCACATGCCACAGAGCAACTAAGCCCGTGTGCCACAACTACTGAGCCTGCGCTCTAGAGCCCGCGAGCCACAACTACTGAGCCTGCGCTCTAGAGCCCGTGAGCCACAACTACTGAGGCCCGCGCACCTAGAGCCCGTGCTCCACAACAAGAGAAGCCACCGCAATGAGAAGCCCACGCACCGCAACAAAGAGCAGTCCCCGCTCACTGCAACTAGAGAAAGCCCGTATGCAGCAATGAAGACCCAACGCAGGCAAAACATAAATAAATAAATAAAAATTGCTTAAAAAATAAAAAGTATACTAAGAGAGCAAAAGTTGTGGAATAGCAATTAAAAGAATGAATGAAAAGAACAGCTTGATCTTTTGGTCACTGCCCTAGGAACACAGTAAGCTGAGAAACAACACACTCCAAAGATGTTGTAAAGTTGGGCAACTCACTTTTCTGCATTCTTGTACAGCAAATTATAGCTAGCAAAGTCTTTTGGATAGCAATTGCTTTCGCTTGGGTCAACTGAAACGACCAAACAATGAACCTTGAACACCAACCATTGATCTTGCTAATTGCATCTGCCACTATATTCGCTTCTTTTGTTTCCAGGCAGCGCTCTTTTGCAACACTATTCCAATTGTTAAATGGTCAGAACATACAAAGTGACAGATTTAGTGTTTCGCTGGCAATTTATGTAACTGACTGCAGTGTTGTCGTTGTAGTGAATCATGATTTATTTGTCTCACATTGTAGCACATAACCTTTTAAATGCAAGGGGTAAAAAGTCAAGACCTTTTTTAAGTTTATATAGAACCATCTACCGCTATATCCTATGAACTAGATTTGAAGGAGAACCGATTAAATGAGTGATGGATTTCTTTTCTGTCTGTAGCTGTCACTTCATGTACAAGCCACTCATGTATCCTGGGCTCAGTCAATATCTTTATTTGCATGTGATTCAGAGGAAAATCTGGGAGATATACATAAATGACATTTGTACCAGTCAGCTAACAGAACCTAGATTAGGGAGTCAGAAGGAATACTGGGGTGAGAATTCAACACTGAAGGGTCCATGGATATATTTGGATATATATTTTAAAATTCCTCGAATTATATGTAAAAGTTTGTATGTGAAAATATACATTTTGGAGAGAGTTCCTCTACAGGTTTCACTGGCTTCATAAAGGACTCAGTGATTCTTTTTTATTTTTTTATTTTTGTCTGAGTTGGTCTTTGTTGTTGCACGCAGGCTTTCTCTAGTTGTGGCGAGTGGGAGCTACTCTTCGTTGCGGTGTGCAGGCTTCTCATTGTGGTGGCTTCTCTTGTTGCGGAGCACAGGCTCTAGGCGTGTGGGCTTCAGTAGTTGTGGCACGTGGGCTCAGTAGTTGCGGCACGCAGGCCCTAGAGCGCACGGGCTTCACCGCGCGGGCTTAGTTGCTCTGTGGCATGTGGGATCTTCCTGGACCAGGGATCGAAACTGTGTCCCCTGCATTGGCAGGCGGATTCTTAACCACTGCACCACCGGGGAAGTCCAGGAGTCACTGATTCTTGAAAAGATTAAACATGCTGGCTTATAGGAATGGGACCTCTTGTTGCAAAATAAAAGAAAGTGAAGGCAGAAATAAGCATGTAAACAATGAAACAATATCAAGGGACATCAAGTTTTACACCAAGGTTTATAAATAAAGAGGAGAGAGAAATCGTTTGTGTTAAAGGGCTGAACTGTGTCCTCTCCCAAAAAATTCAGGTAGAAGTTCTAACTCCCAGTACCTCAGAATGTGACTGTATTTGGAGACTGGGTCTTTACAGAGGCAGTTTAGTTAAAATAAGGTCATTAGTATGGTCTCTAATCCAATATGACCAGCGAACTTCTAGGAGTAGGAGAGGAAATTTGGACATACAGAGAGATACCCGACATGTATGCATACAGAGGGATGACCATAAAGACATGGTTAGAAGGAAGCCATCTACAAGCCAAGGAGAGAGTCTGGAACAGATCTTTCCCTACAGCCCTCAGAAGGAACTGATTCTACTGATACAATGATCTGGAACATTCTAGTCCCCACAACTGTGAGAAAATAAATTTCTGTTGTTTAAGCCACCCATTTTGTTATGGCAGCCCTAGAAAACTTATATAGTTGGCCTTAGCTACAACAGTGGATTAAGAAGATAATTCAAAAGGCAATAAAGACCAAGAGATTATTCTGGGGGATTAAAAACTTGGTAAATACCAAGAACGAAGGAGGAAAGGGCCTTAATGAACATTTGTAGTAACATGTAAGATTATATGCATAATACTCCCTGACATTTACAGAACACTGCAGGGCACATAACCTTTTCCAAGTGCACAGGGAGAATTTGTCAACACAGACAATATGGTGAATCATAAAACAAGTCAATAAATTTTAAATGGCTAAGAGTCATATAGATTATGATGCCTGATCATAACATAATTAAATAAGAAATCAGTAACAAAAAGATTATAAAATCTCCAAATATTTGACAATGAAACATTTCTAAATAACACACACACCAAAGAAAAAATTACAAGGGAAATTGGAAAATACTTTGAACTGAATGATAATAAAAACAAAAAATGTGTGGGATGCAGCTAAAACAATGATTAGAGAGAAATTTATTTCTCTAAATGTTTATATTAGAAAAGAAGATTGCAATTCAACAATTTAAGTTTTCACCTAAAGAAGCTAGAAAAATCTGAGCAAACTGCACTCAAAGTAAGCAAAAGAAATCAACAAAATATAAAACAAATAAAGGAACTCAGTGAAACAGTAACAGGATATTTGGAGAGACTGATAAAACTGAAAGTCTAGCTAAATCATTTAATGGGGAGAAAAAAGAGGAGAAACAAAAATTACTAGCATCACAAATAAAAATGGGGACATCATTATAGACAGTATAGAACAATTAGAAGAAACACAAAATCTCTAAGATATGCAAATTACCAAATGACACTAAAAGAGAATGTAAAGAGTCTTACAGCTATGGGAGAAACACAAAACTGAATCCATAATCTAAACAGTCCCACAAAGAAAACTTAAGACTCAGATGGCTTCTCTAGTGAATTCTTTCAAATAGTTAAGAAAGAATATCAATTTTATACTTTTTATAAGATCAGGATATTCCTGATACAAAAACCATACAAAGATACTAAAAGAAAAGAAGAAAACTATAGACCAATACCCTTCATGAAATGAACAAGGTAGAAAATTTTAAACAAAATATTAGTAAATCAAATCCAGAAATATACAAAAAGGAAAATATAGAAAACAACCACATGATCATCTCAATGATGCAAAAAAGCATTTAACAAAATCCAATACCCTTTCATGATAAAATCATTCTACAAACAAGGAATAGAAACGCAATTCCTAAACCTGACACAGGTCATCTACAAAAAACTCAGAAAACATAATACTTATTGGAGAAAGACTGAATATGTTCTCCCTAAGATCAGGAATAAGACAAGGATGTCTGCTCTTACCACTTACTTTCACTATTTTACTAGCAATTGCAGCCAAAGCAATTAGGCAAGAAAATAAAATGCAACCAGATTGGAAAGGAGGAAGTAAAACTATCTCTAGCTGTATATGACATGATAATGTATGGAAAAAATTCTAAGGAATCTACTAAAAAACAGTGAGAATAAATGAGTTAAGCAACATTGCAGGATACAAGACGAAAACAAAATTCAACTGCATTTCTATATACTAGCAATAAACAAATCAAAAATAAATCCAGAAAACAATTTCATTTATAATAGCATCAAAAAGAATAAAATGTTTAGGAATAAATTTTACAAAGGAAGTGCAAAACATATAGCTTGAAGTTGACAAAATATTGTTGAAAACAATTAAAGAAGATCTAAATAAATGAAAAGACATCTTACGTTCATGAATCTGAAACAATATTTTTAAGATAGCAATACTCTTCAAAATAATCTGTAGATTCAATGCAATACCTATCAGAATACCAATTGGCTTCTTTGTAGAAATTGATAGGCTGATCCTAAAATTCATACAGGAAGTCAAGGACAAAAACAGAACAAATAATCTTGAAAAAGAATAAGCCCTTAGGGCTGGGGGAGATGGAGGAATTGAGGGGTAAGAGCTAAAGTGTACAGATTTTCTTTTAAAGTTGATGAAAAAGTTGTAAAATTGTGGTGATCGCTGTACAATTCTTTGAATATACTAAAAACACTGAATTGTATACTTCAAATGAGTGACTTGTATGGTATATGAATTATATCTCAATAAAGCTTTTACCAAATAAAGGACATGTAATGCAGTATGATTAAGTGGGCTTCAGTATAAAAATGCAAGATTGGTTTAACATGTGAACAATCAACATAATTCACATTAGCAAATAAATGTGATTTATTAGTTAGCTACTGCTGTGTTACACAATTTCTGAGGGTGGGAATCTGAGAGTGGCCTATCTAGACAGTTCTGAATCGGGTCTTTCAGGACCCAGTCCAGCTGCCAGTTTGGGGCTGCAGTCTTCTAATAGCCTGACTGGGGCTGGATGATCCACTTTCCTGTTCACTTCACAGGGTTGTTCATAATACTGCATCTGGCTTTACTCAAGAGCAAGTGATCCAAGACAGAATGAGAGAGAGAACAAGAGAGCACACACAAGATGGAAGCTGCAGTGCCTTTTATAACCTAACCTCAGAAGTGACATCATTTCTCTTTTGTTCTTGCTTGGACACAGAGAACAACAGAAGGAGACCACACAAGGGTGTGAATACCAGAATGCAAGGATCACTGGGGTCCACAGTGGAGTCGGGGGACCAGAGGACAAAAATCACGTGACCACCTCAATACATGCAGAAACAGCATCTGGGAATACTTAATACCCATTCATAAAAACTAACAGGAAACTAGGAATAGAAGGAAACTCAACCAGATACACAGTATTTTCTAAAGACACAGTTAGTAACCATTTAATGATGAACAACAATACTTTACTCCTAAACTCAAGATAAGGCAAGGATATTCCTACTCACTGCTTCTCACCCTGTATTAAAGGGCCTAGCAAGTGTAAAAAGAAAAATAAAAAAGGATAATAATTGGAAAAAAAGAAACGTAATTTTTATTTGCAGACAACACAACTGTGCATATAAAACATCTTATGGAAGACGCTCCCCTGCACACACACACACAAAAAAAAGCCAAACCAATAAACAACAGCAACAACAAAAAACCCTACAAGACTGTATAAGTAAATAAGGAAAACCATACAAACAAGGTCATTTTACAAAACACTGCTACATTTCTAAATATTAACAATTAAAAATGAAATTTTTAAAATTCCACTTGCAATGGCATCAAAAACTAAATTTAACAAAATATAGGCAAGTAAAAACTACACTGCTGAGAGAAATTTTAAAAAGCTAAACAAATGGAGAAATATACCACGTTCACAGAGTAGAAGACTCTACTGTTAAGATGCAAACGCTCTCCAAATTGATCTATTAATTCAGTCAAATTTCAATAAAAATCCTAGCAGGCTGATTCTAAAATGTATATGCATGTAGAAAAGATCTAGAATCACCAAAACAATTTTGAAAAATGGGATTTACACTACATGATTTCAAAACTTCTAATGAAGCTATGGTCATCAAGACAATGTGGTACTGTTATAAAAGTATGATAACTGGAACATAATATATAGCCCAGAAATTTACCCACACTTGCACAGTAAATTGGTTTGTGACTAAGCACCAAAGCAATTCAATAGGAAAAAGAAATGGTGTTGGATCAATTTTTAAAATTTTTTATTTGTTTATTTATTTATTTTTTAGCTGCGCTGCGAGCCTTGCAGGATCTTAGTTCCCCAACCAGGGATCGAACCCACGTCCTCAGCAATGAAAGCACGGAGTCCTAACCACTGGGCCGCCAGAGAATTCCCTGGGCCAATTTTTTATATGGAAAAAATTTTCTAACATACACAAAATTTAATTTGTGCTTATCGTGGATCTGTATCTCCATGAAGGCACAGATTTTTCTTTTCTTCTCTCTACCATCAAACACACTGATACCTCCCCTAAGAAACTTACAACACATAAGTGGTGAATAAATATTTGTTTAATAAAAGAACTATGCATGAGAAAAAAAAAAACACGCCATAGTAGAAAATAACAGGAAGGAAACTCTTGGGATAGAGAATGGTCAGGAAGGGCGCACTGAGAAAAAAAGCATGTGCGTTGGTACCTGAAGGCACCAGCTCTGCAAATACTCAGGAGATGAAAATTGCAAGCAGAGAGCAAAGATCATAAAGAACTGGATGAGGAAGTTCCTAGTGGTCCAGCAGCTAGGACTCTGTGTTCTCAGTGCCGAGGGCCCAGGTTCAATCCCTGGTCGGGGAACTAAGATCCCACATCCCACACGCTGCGTGGCACAGCCAAAAAAAAAAAAAAAAGAAGGGACTGGATGAAAGCCATTTAGAGTAGCCTGTGAGTGAACGAGGGGGAAGAGGAGCATAAAAAAACAGGAGGCCAGGGACTTCCCTGGTGGCGCAGTGGTTAAGAATCGCCTGCCAATGCAGGGGACACGGGTTCGAGCCCTGGTCCGGGAAGATCCCACATACCGCGGAGGAACTAAGCCCGTGCACCACAACTACTGAGCCTGCGCTCTAGGGCCCGTGAGCCACAGCTACTGAAGCCCGCGCGCCTAGAGCCCGTGCTCCACAACAAGAGAAGCCACTGCAATGAGAAGCCCGCGCACTGCAACGAAGGGTAGCTCCTGCTCGACGCAACTAGAGGAAGCCCGCGAGCAGCAACGAAGACTCAACGCAGCCAAAAATAAATAAATAAGTGAACGAACAAACAAATAAATAAATGAAAGGGCTGTAGTAACAGTTTCCTTTAAAAAAAAAAAAAAAAAAAAAAAAAAAAAAGGGCTTCCCTGGTGGCGCAGTGGTTGAGAATCTGCCTGCAAATGCAGGGGACACGGGTTCGAGCCCTGGTCTGGGAAGATCCCACATGCCACGGAGCAGCTGGGCCCGTGAGCCACAACTACTGAGCCTGCGCGTCTGGAGCCTGTGCCCTGCAACGGGAGGGGCCGCAATAGTGAAAGGCCCGCGCACCGCGATGAAGAGCGGTCCCCGCACCGCGATGAAGAGTGGCCCCCGCTTGCCGCAACTAGAGAAAGCCCTCCCACAGAAATGAAGACCTAACACAGCCAAAAAATAAATAAATAAATAAATAAATAAAGTAGCTATTAAAAAAAAAAAAAAAAGGCCAGATCATCTGGGGTCTTATAGCTCCACAGAGTACAGTAAAGAATTCTAACCACAGAAATGATGTAATCCTATTTGTGATTTTATAAAATGGCCTTGACCACTGCATGAAGAATGGATTGGAAAAAGCCAGGTAGGAAGCAGGAAACCAGGGAGGGAGCTCTTAGAGCAACTCAGGTGAGAGAAGAGGATGGTGTCCTCCCTCCAGGATGGAAGCTCACAGGTAACACGGGAGCTGACATTCTAGCAGATCTGGGTATTAGCTGTAATTTCTATTGTGTCAGTCTTTGTTGACTTGTTTGTTTCAAAGATTCCCTTTATGAGGGCAGGGATTACATCTATTTCGTTTACTGCTGCTCTCCGAACCCAAGAGATTACAGGAATGACTATCTACGAGACTGGAGGTCAGAACCTGGCATGATATGGTATAGGTGCTGTCCAAGGAGAGCCACCTCCTTAAAACAGCAAATATGAAGGCAACAGGGAGAGCACTGCGGCCTGTGAAACCCTAAAGTATGCTAAGAATACGCATGGGCTTGTTTACCGATACGAGAAGGCAGGCTACAGCCCAAAACTTTACGAAGCACAGACAGCACCATTAGATGCTCTCCTGCAGTAGGTAGTCAACTTATGAAAGTATTAGTTGAAAACATGAACAATTCTAGAAAGGTCTAAATAAACACAGATAAGAAAGGCTAACTGTCACACCGGTCAGAATGGCCATCATCAAAAAATCTATAAACAGTAAGTGCTGGAGAGGGTGTGGAGAAAAGGGAACCCCTCCTACACTGTTGACGGGAATGTAAATTGGTACAGCCAGCTATGGAAAACAGTATGGAGGCTCCTTAAAAAACTAAAAATAGAGCTACCATATGATCCTGCAATCCCACTCATGGGCACATATCCAGAGAAAACCATAATTCGAAATGATACATGCAACCCAATGTTCACCGGAGCACTATTTACAATAGCCAGGACATGGAAGCAACCTAAATGTCCATCAACAAATGAATGGATAAAGAAGATGTGGTACATATATACAATGGAATATTACTCAGTCATAAAAAAACGAAATAATGCCATTTTCAGCGACATGGATGGACCCAGAAATTGTCATATGTGTGAAGTCAGAGAAAGACAAATATCATATGATATCGCTTATATGTGGAATCTTAAAAAATGGTACAAATGAACTTATTTACAAAACAGAAATAGAGTCACAAATGTAGAAAACAAACTAATGGTTACCAGGGGGGAAAGTGGGCGGGGGGGTATAAATTGGGAGATTGGGATTGACATAGACACACTATTATATTTAAAATAGATAACTAATAAGGACCTACTGGATAGCACTCTGTAAAGACCTATATGAGAAGAGAATCTAAAAGAGTGGACAGATGTGTATGTATAAGTGATTCACTTTACAGCAGAAACTAACACAACACTGTAAATCAACTATACTCCAATAAAAATTTTAAAAAAAAAGACAGGCGAACCCATGATGAGTTGTGACAAGGCACAATTTGGGGTCTGTCACTAAATTGCTGGTGTTGACACCATGAAGAACCTCATACCCCACTTCACCCCTTCCCTACCTCCACCCCCACCCCCAAGAGAAACTCACACTCCCACATGTAATACCACTTGGGTCTGGCTCAGTACAACATGACTTATTTTTTTATGTGGGCTAATATTATAGGAGAAGCTTTAAGGGAGGTGCTACATCAATGTAAGATATTATATATGTATTCAGGTGATAGGAACTGTATTTACAGATATGCCTCTGGAATTAAAAAAAAAAAATTAAATCTGAAAGCTCAGCACTGCCGGCATTTCTCCCAGGGCAAGAATACATTTAGTGTCCTATTAAATCAAAGGATGGTCCACTGGAAACAGCGGCATGGTTTACCAGCTGGTGTTAACAAAGATTGATGCACATGTTCAATCACACCCAACCTGACATTGGGCTTCCAGAAATTTATAATACAGAATGGAAACGTTTTATGTGTTGCAACTTCCCACCCCCTTTAAAGCAGTAACGCACCAGGCAGAAATACAATTCATTTAGCATTTTTAAAATCCACACTTAAAGCATTTTCCGGGGCTAAAGATGCACTGAAACAGAATATATAAAACAGAACTTGTTAAAAAATAACATGTAGGAAGACCTCATGGGAGTCATTTTTGATGATCAACTAAGACCATGGGAATCAAAGAACAGGATATATTATTTTGTGTGAAGTATGGCAAAAGGAATATTAACACAGAAATAAAATGTGAGTGCATGTAATATAATTCAAGGTAAAACTTCAAAGTCGGGGAAAGATTTCTCTATCCCTCACATTTTCTTTATTTTCCAAAGAATAAAATTAAGGCATATGTTTGGAACCACTGCTGTCATCTAATGATAAATGATGCCTTTTCACGGGCTCAGTATTTATACATTTATGGATATACTATTGGAGGAATATTTATTTTTGAAGTCAAAAGATCTGAACTGAAAATCTGATGCTGTGAATAACAAGTCATGTCCATAAGGCAGCTCTGGGCAAGTCACAATCTCCCTATACACCTTGGTTTCGCCATCTTTAAAAAGTGGCCAAAAAGCTCTCCTTGTCTATAATATAGAACTGAGATGAAGTCCATGACACCATTTTATAAATCACGGTATTTTGTGTAAAAAACCAAAGTTATTTCTGTAAATCTATCTGGCTTAAAAGTTAACTTCAAAAATGTTCACGATCAACTGACAAAATCAATTTTGTGCACGAGACACAGTTTCTAGCTCTGTAGGAAAGTGCTTGTTAAGCTAACATATCACGGGCCATGGTAACCACTTCATAGACTAACAATTTTGTCTTCTGAGGTATGTATCTTTGTTACTATCTAATCTACAGTGCTTTTTTTTCATAAAAGTGCTATTTCTTTATATACACTATATTTTACTTTGTCCTAGAATGGGGCACGGAACAAAAGCAGCAAATGGTCCTACCCTTAGTGAACCTGGAAGAGTTACCCCAGATTGTGGCAGTTCTACGCTCTGGCTCCTCATCTAACTGGCCACGTGACCTCAGCAGGTTACTCTAAACCTCTCAGAGCTTCATGTGTCTGTCGGTAAAATGGGGAGAAAGCCTCCTACCTCGCACAGCTGTTGCGAGATTTACCTGAGGAACTATGTATAGAATGCCTAATGGAACAGTTTATGTGCTCAGTAAATCTTAGCCTTCTCCTCTTAACATGCTTTTCGCTTCTGTGGATCAACACAGAAACACCACAATATTAAAACCAAAATAATAAAATACGTAATCCTAAGGGACGTTAAACATACAAGTAGATGCTCCGGCACCTGTGACCCTCCTGGCTTCTCCTCCCTGGCTCCTCTCAGCAGACCTGCGCCCACTTCTCCCGGCTGCACACAGCCCTGCGCCAGACTCTGCAATCACACCCGGGCCTCTAAGGACCCTCTCCCGAAGGCTCTGGCAGGAGTGACTCAGAGCCAGGATCAGTCACCTCTTCCAAAGGACAGAGAGAGAGGCCTAGAGCTTTACTGACAACCATGGTAAGCTGAGTTATACCAAGTTACACCGAGTACCCCTGGCGTGCCTCTCACCGGACTCCTGTGCGTGGTCAGCATTTTCCATGTTACAAGTCTGGGTCCAGAAGTAACCTGGGCTTTGCAAACACAAGTGTCTACAGGGGCCAGTGAAATCAATGTAGTAAGAAAAGCAAAAGAAACAGTAACGTGAGTGAGGGGACTAGCGCTTCCAGAAGTCTCAAATTCTTGATATTTTCTACATAAATTGAGTTTGAAATGAGATTATGTTTATCATGTAATCTGAAACTTGTGCACCGCTCTCCAGACCACGCCGCGGGCAGCATTCCGAACTACATCTTATAAAGCCTACGATTGTTCTGACTCACAGGATACTGATATTGTGTTTTATTTTTGTATCTTACAAATTAATTTTAAAAGGAAAACAAAATATACAAAATACTGTATAACCCTGTTACATAATTTCTCCATTTCTGTTTAATGAGGAATATTCAGAGGCTCAGGTGAGGATCTTGGTGAACTAGAAAGTGCACCCCAGTTGGAAAAATGCCAGCTGCTATCACTATGGCCAGTGATTAACATGTGGGTAAGTGACTTGCTCAAGGTCATCTGTCTTGGGATGCATGGAGACAGGACGGTGACCCAGGCCACTGGACGCCACCCACCACCCTCTCAACTATGCTGTCCCATGTCTTGATTTCATTCATACGTCTTAAGATGGACATGTCAACAAAACCAGGAAGGGAAGTAGAGAAGAGGGCCAATTCAGCAGTACTCCTTCTTACTTAACCTAATCAGACAGACCATGACCTATCTCTACCTTTCACAAATAACAGGATTTAGGCAGAGTAAACCAATTCCGATAACAATATAAGGCTGCTAATCCAGAAGAGAGAATCTGGACTAAAAAAAATTTGTTTAATTTATTATGCTCTTGGTATCTGATTATTCTGGAGATAGTTTTGTAACTGCCATTACATCTTTTCTCAAGAAAAGAGTTAAATGATTTCACACGATAGCTAAACTAGTTTGCCCAGGTCCACAAAAGTCTCCCTTTGTTCTAGATCTTTAATGTGTTTCATGTATAACAAAATAAGAAAGATTTAGAAAGATGGATTTATTTAATGGGCTTCAAACATGCATCACTGATATGCAGACAAGTGACAAAAGGATTACAGTGTATGCACACATCAGTAATGTTAAAAAATGAAAACAGGGCTTCCCTGGTGGCGTAGTGGTTGAGAATCTGCCTGCCAATGCAGGGGACACGGGTTCGAGCCCTGGTCTGGGAAGATCCCACATGCCGCGGAGCAACTGGGCCCGTGAGCCACAACTGCTGAGCCTGAGCGTCTGGAGCCTCTGCTCCGCAACAAGAGAGGCTGCGATAGTGACAGGCCCGCGCGCCGCGATGAAGAGTGGCCCCCACTCGCCGCAACTGGAGAAAGCCCTCACACAAAAACGAAGACCCAACACAGCCAAAAATAAACATAATAAAAAAAAAAATGAAAACAATTAGAACGGTGGTTATCAAGAGTTCTGAGAGAAGGAAAAAATCGTCAATGAAACGAGCAGTGTCACAAAAGGTCACATAAGACAGTGAGAAATTAAACCACTGGAAAACCAAGTTATCTCCTGCAGGGAGGCAGTTTAAGATCTTACCATGGGATGAAGAAGGGAGCTAGAGCAAGCACTGCTAAGTATTCAATACATCAGACAAGTTCACAGTCTCACAAAGGACATCCAAAGTCAAGAAGTGAATGAATGAATGAGTGAATGAAGCAACCAAGCAGCAAGCTAACCACAGAGCTTTCTAGGTAGAAGAACCCGATGACCTGCTCCCAGCCTCAATTATAAAACTCACAAAAAGGGCAGAGCTTGGAAAATCACCTGTGAAATCAAACGTGTATCAGGAAAATGATGATGATGGGACTGAAAGGATGGCAGTGAAACCCTTCTTGCCAGACCTCCTGTCTGCCATGCGTGTTGGCCACGTGGAGTCCTCACCCTCTCCTCCCCACTTCTCTTCCCTTGCAAGTCCCCTCTGACACCCCTTTGCTTCTTCTCACCTTTCCCACTGCAGGCTAAGTCTCAGCCTTTCTTTCATCCAACTAATCACAGTGTGTTGGAGACTGGCTTTTGGACTTTCTCAGCCATCGCCTCTCACCAAGTACTCAGCCTCTAAACAGTCAATGTTTAATAGTATAAAAATCCACTGTGTGTGTGTGTGTGTGTGTGTATTATTCTTTTAATCCTCACATCAATACTACGAGAAGGGACTACTATTACCCTCATTCTACAGGAGGCATAGAGGGTAAAATAACTTGTCCACAGTCACAGAGCAAGGAACTGGAAGAGTGAGATTTGAACCAAAGCCTAGTGATGAGGAGACAAACTATAACCTACTATATAAATTAAAACATGTTTTAACCCTCTCGATAAGATACCTGGCAACTGACAGAGTGAAAATAACATGAAGCCATAAGACGTTTATAATCAGCGACTTAAATGACCAAAAAGAGCACACTGTATTTCCTTCTCTCCAGCCACAGGAGAGGAAGTACTTTTCTTTAGCTTCTCAACATCATTAAGAAAAGGATTAAGAGGTGTTAACTGGAAGCACTTGAGATGGGTATCCCCCCTCTTTCTTAATTCTGCTCACCCTGGAGAATACAATCAGAAGGAAGCTCACAATTCATGACACCACTTACTCTCTGAATGGGGTTAATGTTTGTTTCCACTCTTCACAAATATGCTAGAGACAATGCATAAGCTCCTCGTATTTCTGCAATACAAACTGCTATTGATCAGCGGTGCAGAGAGCAGGAGACTAAGCCAGCAAGGCCCAGGTACGTGTAGCAACGCATGCATCCCTTCCGTACGCTGTGAAGATCGCTGCACGTAAGGTTCTGACATCTAGAAACATTGCTTTGTTGCATGCCTGGCTGACCAACACGACTTCCTTCTCCAAAGGCAATGACCTGGCTGACAAATGCAGGAGGAGAGGTCCCAGGACTGGCTAGAAGCCAAGAAGCCGGAAATGACTCCACCAAGTGCAAGGAACGGAATCCTGGAAAACTTAGGAAGGAGAGACCAGGTAAAAACACACACTTCACACCTTCGGCTCGTAAGACCCAGAAGTCTCATACGCGAGTGAGAAAATACAAAACCGGAACAGAATCTACTGCTCGTGGAGCCGCCGGCTGTGAGATCTCTGTGAGGCTGTCTACCTGGGGGCTTTATCTGCTGCTCTGAGGACTGGTCAGGCTGTCTGTGTCCGCTCCTCCCCCACCAACGCAGGCCTTGTCTCCACTGCACTGATTACTTCTTCCGCTCATTGAAAGGGGCGGACGCTTCAGTCAGTCACTGTGCTGCTCTTCACTGATAGAAAGAGAGGCGGGTTGGTCCAAAAGAGACTTCCGGATTCAGGCAGGCTCAGCAGAAGATGTCAATCCTGTCTGTTTCACCCCTTCACTGGCAGAGTTAGCTGCACGTGTCAGGAAAAAATGTTTCCTACGAAGCCAAAGCGTTCTCACTGCACTCACAGTGGGGAGGCCACAGTTCCTGACTTGGCCACAGAGATGGGCCTAAGAGCCAGCCCGACCCTTGAAGGTCCCTGATCCTTCCTTCTGGCTTTGGGGTTTAGGAACCAGCGTGCTTCACGGCTCTATCTTCTGCCCTCTACGGTCACGTCTCAGGGACCTCGTCCAACCTGTGGCATTATGTTCACGTTGACGACGCCCACAGCTCTAAGTGCCCCAGGCCTCTCTTCTGAGCTCCAGATTCTAACAGCCGGTCGCCTTCTTGATTCGATATCCAAAAAGCGTCTCAGACTGAAGGTACCCAAAACTCAGCTCACGACCAGCCCTCTCCTCCCACCCCCCAAGCCACCCTCCCCACCATCTTCCCCGTCCTTTTCGTTCCCTCAAACCTCCCACTCCTCGCTCTCTCCTCCCACCCCCCAAGCCACCCTCCCCACCATCTTCCCCATCCTTTTCGTTCCCTCAAACCTCCCACTCCTCACTCTCTCCTCCTCATCCAAATCCTCGACAGTTCCCATTAGTTTTGCCTCTGAAACACAGCCGGACCCTAACCGTTGCCACCACCTGGATGAAAGCAGAAGGGCTGCCTTCCTTCTGGAGGCTTCGGGGGAAAGTTCGTGCCCTAGCCTCCTGCAGCTTCTGGAAGGTGCCCACAGCCCTCGGCTCACGGCCCCTTCCACACCCGACTCCAGCCTCGTGACTCCGTCATCACACCTGCTGCCGTCCCTGGCCCTCCTGCCTCCCTCTTCCGAGGGCCCCTCACCATTACACTGGGCTCGCCTGGGGAACCCAGGATCATCTCCCCACCTCAAGATGAGACCTTGCATTGGCAAAGTCCCTTTACCATGCAAACTAACCTATTCCCAGATTCCAGTGATGGAGGGGGGAGGGCATTATTCAGTCTTTACCAGAGCGTCTCACTCAGAGTAAAAGCCACGGTCCTTACAGCGCCCTTACAGTCCCAGGTCGTCGGGTCCCCACTTCCTGCCTAAGCCCATCTCTTCCAGCTCTCCCCCTCACTCACTTAGCTCCAGCCACACGAGTCCTGGTGCTGTTCCTCAACACACAAGCCCATCTCAGGACTTCTGCACCGGCCTTTGCCTCTTCCCAGAAAGGTCCCTCCCTGCCTTAGGTCTCTGGCTAAATGACCAACTTACGACGGGGCTTTCTGTATCGACTCCCAATAATAGAGTAACACCCCCCCCCCATTTAAACACTCTCTTCCATTCTTATTTTTTCCCCAGGGCATTTAACATTATCTCTTATGCTTTCTATCTATCCATCCATCCATCCGTCCATCTTCCCTCCCCGACTAAAATGTCATAAGGGGTGTTTTGTCTCTTGCTGTGTATCCCCCAGAAATAAAACATGAAGTAGGGACTCAGTAAACAGTTGCTGGATAAGTGAATTCTACGTTACTGGAAAAGTTTGTTTCCTTGGAAACAAAACCTGGCCTAAAGTAGGAACTTAATTATATTTGAACGAACGAGGAAATGGATGGGTAAATGACAGATCCACCTTGTATCTAATTTTCTACAGGTATACCGATTAACATAAAAATCAAGTGATTTACTGTTTAGGAACCAGACATAACAGTTAAAGTAAATTATTCAAGGATGTACAATGAAAAAAAGTAATACAATTACATATTAAAACTCCAACCCAGCCCCTGACTTTATTTTGCAGTGTCCCTGCATGTTCTTAGACCTGACAAGTCAGAATTCATCCAGATTCCCTTGCCTGCTTCAAACCTTACCAACAAGGTTTCAAGTTAATAAACTCCAAATTTACTTTCAGAGGATATTCCACAGAAGTCTCAAAAGCATTTACCTTGTTTACTCAGATATGTAAAAAGTGAATATACAGGGGAGAGATCATTACCCACCCTTTAGAACACATCCAGAAGCAACCCAGCTGTAGGGACAGATTATAAGAAGCTTCAAGTCCACAGTCCCTAGCACTGCTCAGCCGCCAGCCAGGGCAGCTCCGGACGACCACCTTGGGTACCAGGTACACAGACAAACGAAGACATTCCTACTGCAGTTGGGTGGTTACCAGGGGGAAAGAACCAGAGCAACAATGCAACTGGCTTGGAACGGAAGCGCAGAACAGCAATTCCTTCCGCAGAGGTCACCTCCTCTGCATTTTGCCAAGTGTTATTCTAGCCCTGCTGCTCATACACCTGCACAGCCAGCCACACAACCTGCCACACTGAACCTCCTCTCCTTCTGCCATCATCTGGGGAAGTGAGCAGGTGTTGTGCTTTGTTCACACTTGGAATCTGCTTTCTAGGAATCCTCTCCCTGGCACACAGATGGGAAGGAGTGAGCCACAGCGGTTAGGAACACGGACCTGCAAAAGAGGCTGTCAGGATTCAAGTCTTGCCTCCGTGACTCACTGTGTCCCTACGGACATGTCACCAACCCTTTCTAAGCCTTAGTTTCCTCACCTCTACAAAGTCCACTTACTATTCTTAGGACAATTACTGGAGACAATGCAGGAAAAGCACTTAACAGTGCCTTGGCACACGAGGCCTTAATACATATTCCTATAATAACTATTATTATAGTACTATCTATTATAGTATTCTTGGCTTAAAAAAAAGGTCACTGTTCAAAAATAATACACCTGTCTTCATCTTAGATAGGGGTTTACCATTTATTTCCAGCTAAGTGTTTGCCTACAGTTTGGGAAAAGTGTCACCAGGCAGATGCTGAGATGAAGCTTTTCCAGGTAAGGCTAGCAAAAATAAACTCATTTAAAGACTTTCTCCTCAATTCTAGTCCTGAATAAAAAATATATATAATTTAGTATTGGAGAGCATAACAGAAATGTTAGACAAATGTGACTACGTGCAGTATTTAAATAGGAAGGCCAACGTGAAATTTAAAAATATAAAGGTACACAGGTATGTGCAGGTTCAACTAGGTATTTTTCTACCAAATTATTAACTGATAGAAATCACTGATTAATCCAATGCCCTACACCGCCTCATTGCTTGAAAAATGAAATAAAACAAAACGCACATTTTTTTTCACTTCTCCTCGCCACACTAATCAAGGACGCATGTCAGAAGCGCTAAGTGAATTTTACCAAATTACACAAGAATTGGTCTCCAAGAACTGGAGATCTGACTCAGTACACTGGGGAGGGAGCAGGTATCCATATTCTGCAAAAGCTCCCCAAGAATTACTAGTGCCAACATCTGCGGTTGGCAAATCACTGCCTAGAATCTCTCTTTTGGCAAGAAGGTTTTTTGCCCTTGTAAACATCTTCTCTTGCTCCCGTAGCCTGCTCCTTAAGCAGGACTGGATGACCCGTAACTCAGTGAAGAGACGGCGCCGAGTTACTCCGCAGCCCTTAAAATCAGTACGAATTCAAGAGCTTTTACAGCAACAAAGGAGCTACAGAAGATGGGGATGCAGGGATGAAACTTTCTGTTTGTTCCGTGGAACTGGGTGAATGCTTTCCCTTTTAGATTAATGCAGCTCAGCAGAGCTTTCTGCCCCACGGAAATGTTCTATATCTGCATTTTCCTGTAAGGAAGCCACAAGCCACGTGTGGCCACTGAACATTTGAAGTGTGGCTCACAGCTTCCATAGCGGACAGCCCAGCTCTGGACAGAAGCCAAACTCAGCCCGCTTGTAGCCTTCCCAACATCTTGCTATCTGAGGTCCTTGTTTCATGAACTCACTCAGTGCTTATCCCTTGAGAAGTTACCTCATTCCTAGCACGTGGGAGGTGCTGGGGACATAGCAGGGAACAAAGATAAAACCCCCTCTCTCATGGAGCTCACAAGCTGGTTTATAATAACTGCCCTCTTTAAAAGCACCAGACTCATCTGAGGTACTTCCTCAAAGAATGCTGGGTCAAATGTGTTTTTAAAAATTGTGTTATTTTGCAGATATATAGAAGAGACTTGTGGTTACTGAGGGGAGGGCGGGGAAGGAATGGGAGTTTGGGATTAGTAGCTGCAAACTAGTATATATAGGATGGATAAACAACAAGGTCCTACCATATAGCACAGGGAACTATATTCAATATTCTGTGACAAACCATAATGGAAAAGAATATGAAAAAGAAGATATCTGTCTATTTATCTATCTATCTATATGTGTACAACTGAGTCACTTTGCTGTATAGCAGAAATTAACACAATATTATAAATCAATTCTACTTCAATAAAAGTTAATAAATAAATAAATAAAATTGTTTTATTTTGGAGCAAAAAAGCAAATAGTCATAGTTTGAGAAGCAATACAGTTCAATGTATTGAAGAAATGGGAGGATACCCAGAGTCTCCCCGAGAAAAGAGAGGAGGACTCATGAAACTTTTCCAGAAGGGCGGCATAACCTCAGTAACAGAATAACTGGTTTGGACGTTATTTCCAAGGAAGGTCACAAGGTCACCCAGAGCCATCTGAATGACCAGAGTACGAAGATTCAGGGGCCATGGCAGTAGGCCCGAGGAACTCCCAGCTAGAACATATTCAGCCAATGCCACTGGAGGTGGCGTCAGGAGAGAACCAAATTCATGACTGCAAATGGTATCTTTAAGCAGCTGTCATAAATACTTTAACTATTTGGTAAAAGTTTTCAAGGGATTAAAATAAAAAATTAACAGATCCCCCCAAAAAATAAGAGTGATGGTTAGATTTTTTTTTAAAAAAAGCCATCACCACCACTGGTAAAGGAGGAGCCCTGGGTAAGACCATTACTACTCATCCCAGGCTCCTTCCACGGGACCAGGCAGGCAGCCGAGCTGGGTCATCTTCCATCAGCAGTTTCAAGACACTGGGAGCTACAGCCGCTCAACACAGCATCAGGGCAGGACAAACACAGAACAGCTAAACTCTGGTCAATGACAAACGCTACTAGAAAGGCAGAATTGGGTGCCTCGGTGGAGGGTTCTTGCCAAGGAGAGAGGGCTTTTCAGAGTTGCTGTGCTGGGATCATTATTATTAATTAAAGCCAGAACGCGGACCATTCATCAGCCACCTTACCTAGTTCTGGGGGCAGAACAGTCAGACGGTTCCCCTGAATGTGGAGCTCCTTAAGCTGAGTAAGCTCCCCGATTTCCTTAGGCAGCGAGATCAGGTCATTATCCCTAAGGCTGAGCTAAACAGAAGAGAAACAAGCGGTTGTCAAAACAATTTTCATGTAAAGAGGTGCTCGACAGAAACTCTCTCCTCGCCCCTGCCCTCTCTTCTTCGAAGGCTCAGTCCTTTCAATTTATTTACAAGCGTCTGCAGACATGCAAGAAAACGGTCTCAGGGGGTAGTGGTTTTATTCCAAAACAAACCGTACTCTGGCTCAAATTGCCTTGATTCCACCCCTACAAGGGCTGCAGGAGTGAACTGATTTTCTAAGAATTTAGATAAATTACTTACTATCTGCAACTTCGTGAGTTTCCCAATATCAGGCGGCAGGATTTCAAAATCGTTGTCACTTAGATAGAGTGCACGCAGGGTGGCTGCAAGTTAAACAGCGATATATAAACAGGGTGGCATGGAACCCAACCGTTTGAGGTCTGATCGATACAAGGGAGTCAGCTTTGATTAATAACCCTGGCGTGGTGAAAAGCCTGTGACATACCTAGGGCTCAGGATAGTAACAAGCAGGTCAAACTTAGATTTACTGGCTTATTGTGCAGCTGGTGCGTTCGGGAAAACATCTATATCCAGGACGACTGAGGAAATTAACAACGTATGGGCACCAGCAGTTTCTGGCACAGGGTTTCAATATGCTTGCAGAAGAGAGAGCTATTTTTCTTCGATTATTTCCGATTCACATGTATGCCTTGATCTGCATCCAGAGTGAAACCAAGAAAACCACGGTGTCACTTCTATCAATGCTTGGGGCCAGAGGGCTCGTTCGTGTAAACAGAACTAGGTCAAAACATAAATAAATAACCAAAAGGCTGTCCGGTGATGGAGGCCAAAATCGCCGTTCACTGTTTCTATCATCAGACTAATTATTATTACTTGTTTCTACAGCCTTAACCACAAAAATAAATGAAGACGAAGGCGTTAAAATAATGAAGTGGAGTTTAAAAATAGAGAAAACCCTAACGTAGGCATCATATCGGTAATCAGAAATTTGTTCACGATATTATACACTGATAACAGTCCCCAAACTACTGAAGGCAAAAATCCTAAGGCACGTTTTTATCCTTAACCAAAAGGGGGACGTACAATCAGACGTATGTTTAATTTGTTTACAGGTATTCAATTACATTCTAATGTCTTAAAATTCGACAGAACTGTATGTTAATATACATAAGAAAAACAATTTCTTCCGTGGCCCAAGAGAACATGTTAAAGTTGGTTTCACATGCTTGACACAAAGTCTGGGATAAAGGATATACATAAGATAAAAAATGAAACTTTAAAGACTAACTCAGCAAAGTCAGAATTCCTCGAGGCCAGCTTGTCACTATTTGGAGAGGCAGAACATTTACTTAAAGACAGCAACTCTTTCCTAAAGATTTCACAAGTCCTCGGGAAAACCAGTTTTTCCTATTTTTCACAAGCATCTGCAGCAAGAAATGTGTTTGCATATAAAAGGATAAAGTGTGTTCATATGTGACTAACAATTTCTTAATGTCTGATGGTATGCTATAGACAAAATAGACTACGTCAATAAAAACACTTTTTAAAAGGCTTAAAACAAGAATCCTGGCTAGAAATGTTTAAAATTCTGTTAGTGGTTTATTAATGGATATTTTTATAAATAACTGATTGGAATATCTTTGGGCAAAAAGCCTACAAAGAGTTAACAGCAATACAGGAAGAAGACACGCATTATGTCTTTTGCATGCTCTTTAAAAAGAAAGTCAAGCTCTCTTAGCTAAATGTGAGACTTGATCTCATTTAGGTAAAAATCTCTCTCAGAAAGTTAATATGACATTACAAAGTCCACTTGAGTGCAACGGTGTCAGATCACGATATATCAAGTATACATACTGCTGAGCTATGAGGGAATATTCAAAGGAATCTAAAGGGAAAAAAATGTATCTGTCCAATAATTTCTCTTGGAGTTTGGGCCCTGGCAAATAAATTTCCCGTTTAGAACGCAACGGACCATTTTAAGGAGATTTACAGAACTAAAAGTTTCTTACTCAGGTAGAAGAAGTTTCCGGGAAGAGAATTTTCATTCAAGTTGTTGTAAGTCAAATCAAGGACCTCCAGAGCTGGGAGCGATCCAAATCCTCGAGGCAGAGTGTTGAGTCTATTCATGCTGTTGTTAGGGGGAAAAAATGCAAGACGTCACACACAAAACGTGTATTTATACAGACTACTCAAATCACCTCTGTGTCACGGGCCTAAGAGCCGCACGTGAGAGGCTCAAAGCTCAAAAGACTGCCATAATTCCATCCACTTTACGTTATTTTAACCAGCCTAGTAATTCTAGTCAGAGAATCTACACGTTCATGAAACATTTGAAAATGTCTTAGTTGTCACTTTCTCCAAAGGTGATGCTCAGTCATCGTTTTACACAGAAAATTAGAACATCACAAAATATCCATCCTTCTGGAGAAAAACTTCCTTATGAACGTAGCAATAATAAGACCTCCAAAGGTGCATATGATTAGTTCTAGTAGTTTCCTGGTGGCATCTTTAGGATTTTCTACGTATAGTATCACGTCATCTGCACACAGTGACAGTTTTACTTCTTCTTTTCCAATTTGTATTCCTTTTATTTCTTTTTCTTCTCTGATTACTGTGGCTAAAACTTTCAAAACTATGTTGAATAATAGTGGTGAGAGTGGACATCCTTGTCTCATTCCTGATCTTAGAGGAAATGCTTTCAGTTTTTCACCATTGAGTATGATGCTTGCTGTGGGTTTGTCATATATGGCCTTTATTATGTTGAAGTAGGTTCCCTCTATGCCCATTTTCTGGACAGTTTTTATCATAAATCGGTGTTGAATTTTGTCAAAAGCTTTTTCTGCATCTATTGAGATGATCATACGGTTTGTATTCCTTAATTTGTTAATATGGTGTATCACATTGATTGATTTGCATATATTGGAGAATCCTTGCATCCCTGGGATAAATCCCACTTGATCATGGTGTATGATCCTTTTAATGTGCTATTGGATTCTATTTGCTAGTATTTTGTTCAGGATTTTTACAACTATGTCCATCAGTGATATTGGTGGATAAAGAAGATGTGGTACATATATACAATGGAATATTACTCAGCAAAAAGAAGAAACAAAATTGAGTTATTTGTAGTGAGGTGGATGGACCAAGAGTCTGTCATACAGAGTGAAGTAAGTCAGAAAGAGAAAAACAGATACCGTATGCTAACACATACATATGGAATCTAAAAAAAAAAAATGGTACTGATGAACCTAGTTGCAGGGCAGGAATAAAGAGGTAGACATAGAGAATGGACTTGAGGACAGGGGGTTGGAGGGCGAAGCTGGGGCGAAGTGAGAGTAGCATCAACATATATACACTGCCGAGTGTAAAATAGTTGGCTGGTGGGAAGCAGCAGCATAGCACAGGGAGATCGGCTCGGTGCTTTGTGATGACCTAGAGGGGTGGGATAAGGAGGACGGGAGGGAGGGGATATGGGGACACGTGTATGCATATGGCTGATTCGCTTTGTTGTGCAACAGAAACTAACACAGTATTGTGAAGCAATTATACTCCAATAAAGATCTATTTCAAAAAAAAAAAGGGTTTCCCTGGTGGCGCAGTGGTTAAGAATCCGCCTGCCAATGCAGGGGACACGGGTTCGAGCCCTGGTCCGGGAAGATCCCACATGCCAGGGAGCAACTAAGCCCGTGCGCCACAACTACTGAGCCTGTGCTCTGGAGCCCGCGAGCCACAACTACTGAAGCCCACGTGCCACAACTACTGAAGCCCACGTGCCACAACTACTGAAGCCCATGCGCCTAGAGCCTGTGCTCCGCAACAAGAGAAGCCACCACAATGAGAAGCCCGCGCACCACAACGATGAGTAGCTCCTGCTCGCCGCAACTAGAGAAAGCCCATGCACAGCATCGAAGACCCAACACAGCCAAAAATAAATAAATTTATATATATAAAAAAAAGATACATATGAAGCCTCATAGTTTTCACACTTCTGCTTCATTTACTTTCACGTATTCCTCCCAATGGGAGACGCCCCCTGCAAAAAATCACTTTTTTTTTTGGTTTGTTTTGCAACTACTAATAGTAGTTCAAAATCATCTATAATTAGAATCAAGGTTGCCAGGGACTTGGGGGGGGGGAGTTGTTTAATGGGTATAGAGCTTCAGTTTGGCAAGATGAGAAACTTCCAGAGACTGGCTGCACAGCAATGTGAATATATTTAATGCTTCTGAATCATACACTTAAAATAGTTAAAATGGTGTATTTTATGTTATGTGTATTTTATCACAATTGAAAATTTTTAAATACATGTATACATTCCAACGAAAGCTAAGGAAAGCTAAGGAAAATATTTTCCTATTATGTTGTATTTTCTTCAAGACTCTTATTTTTCTTAATGTGGTTCCCTTTGAACACACTTAAAACCCGATTTAAAAAAAAACTTTTTTTTAATCTAATATAAGGCTTACAAATATTGAAAGGTGGGAGGGACTGTGACACTAAAAATAATTCTAGACACCAATCCTTCTCACATGAGATACAACCCTGTTCACACCCACCAACCAGGCCTCCGAAGAAATAGCTGATAGCAGAGAAGGAAACCTAGAAAAAAGCGATGTCCACCTCTTGATGGGTATAAAATCTTAGGTTAACTTTACACTTAGCAAAATAACCTCCACCACAATTTACTATACTGCTAACAACTAATATTTTCTATGAATTCACCATTTGTGAAGCACACTTATGTCAAGTGCTTCACCTGGGTCTTCAAAACTATCGTGGAGTGTCGGCAGGACAGTACTTACAATGATCTTGGAATTCTGCGATGAAGTCACAGGTTAAGACAGGTTAAGTACCAAGGACCCCTGACTCTACTGATGAGAATGACAGGTATCTGAGAGCACCCAGCACTCGTGGAGGCCAAGCCACCCCTAATCCCTGGACCCCAATGTGAGGATGCTGAGTAAATGGAAGGAAAAGAATCAGAGACCGTGAGAAAGGCACAGACATACACATCAGGCACTTCTTTCTTTAAACCTTGCTCTAAGTTACCCATTTTTGAAAACGACCAATAAAGTTTTTCTTTCCAAACACAGAAATACACTTTTGAAACATAAGGTGTGGGAAATCCTCTCTTAGACTTTCTTAGCGGGAAGAGGCATCTCACCAGAAAGAGAGAGCACGCTTGTCCAATCCCCAGCCTAGAGCGAGCCTGAGCCTGTCCCCCTCCGGGGGGCAAGAATTGACTCAACAGCAGGCTCTCTTCCTCCCTGAGCGAGAAACCTATCCCCCCAACCTGCCAGGAACTCAGGGGAGCCCCTGTGCAGTTGGCAGCAGAGACAGCAGTGGGCCCGCCGACCCGGAGGGCAGAAAGGAAGCCCCAACCTAAATGCCTCAGGAGGCCTGGAAGCAGAGTCGGTTCCACTGCCAGCAACGCCAGGAACGCAGGACCTGTTCCTCTGGACACCAGCACACTCACCGCGACCGGAGAGCCGGGTCCCTGGCACTGTCGAGGGAGGCACTGTCATGCACTGCCTACCCCGCAGGGGGCGCTCACGTCCATCTCCAGCTACACATGGGAGCTGGCTTTTTTTTTTTCCAATTTTTATTGGAGTAGAGTTGATTTATAACGTTGTGTTAGTTCCTGCTGTACAGCAAAGTGCATCACTTATGCACCTATGTATGTCCCCTCTTTTTTAGATTCTTTTCCCAATTCGGTCACTACAGAGTATTGAGTAGAGTTCCCTGTGCTCTACAGTAGGTCCTTATTAGTTATCGATTTTATATAGTGTGTCTACGTCCATCCCAGTCTCCCAACTGTATCGCTCCCCCTGGGAGCTGCCTCTTTTTAGGGCGTCCCTCTGAGAGCTCCAGCACTCAAGGTTGCCCTGAGAGGTGACAGCAAGGGGAGAGGAAGAACACAGCTGGGACGGAGGTCCAGCTCCAGCACTTGCTGGCTGGGCGGCCTTGGGGAACTTGTTCGGCTTCTCTGAGATCCAATTTCCTCAACTGTAAGAGGAGGGTAGCGATACCCTCCCAGCAGGACTGCCAGGAGGAGGAGAGAGAAGACATGGGAAGCCCCTGACACAATTCCTGGCTCCCAAGTAGGTTCTCAAGAAACGATGGCTATAACTACAACTAGTTTTCAGGACGTTTGAGAGAAATTTTGACTCCGCCTCAAAGAGGTGAGCTCAGCTGAGGAGACCGTGGAGAGCCTGAACCATCAAGGATGATTTCCCCATCTGCTTAATTTCCAATCGATTCAGGTGTTAAAGATAAAGCTGCTTAGGACTCAACCATGCCCAATGGTTTAAGTTCTTCTGTTCGCAGGTGAGCATTTTTCAAATGCTTATGGAAATGGGAAGACACCCACGCACGATGGAGAACTTTATAAAACCGGAGAGTCAGAGGCTGTTTGGCATCTTTTCTCTTTCCTCCTCAAAAGCTACAGGAAGGCCCATACGAGCACTTCCCTTTTGGAGCACTCTGATCTCCAGAGGTCCCCTGGGGCTTCTCCTGATTCAATAAAACCTTCTTGCCTGAAGGGCAAGTATTTTTCTCTCCTCCACAGAGGATGTGCTCACATACTTAGCCAAAAAAACAAACAAACAAAAAAAAAACAAAAACAAACCCACGAACACTGAACACTGTGCTTAGTGAAAACTTCTACGTCTTCACGAGATAAGCTTCATCATCTCACTAGGTCAAAAGTTATTCCAGAATAGCTGGCACGACACTCCTGCCATGAGGTTATCCCCGAAATGATGATCAACTTGTAACCTATGTAGCTTTACATTTTTTGTCAAATAACGAAGAGCATAATTCAACTTTCCGCTCTTTATTCAGATGGCCCAAAAATCCTTTCCAGTTTTGAGATCATCAGAATAAATAGCAAATAGGATATAAAACTTCAAAATCAACTTCTGGTTGAACGCGCAGTTTGGATTATGCCTACACATGGCCTAACTGCTCTGCTGTATAGGGTCTCCTGTGTGTAGTTTTTTTTTATATTATTATTCTGGTTGTATATTCTAAGGAGTCCTCTGTGCCTTGCCTTAACCAGGGATATGTAGGTATAATTCTTCATGCCATTCGAGGACAGAAGTATCGTTTGTGTAAACTCATCTTAATTCCTTTCCCAGAGAACTAAGAGTTGTGTTCAAACTCTGACAACCCCATCTGTGTAGCTGCGTACTTAAACACAGGAAGCGCTACACAATCAATAAATCACCAGGAGCCAAAAATGCAAACAGCTCCAAAGACAACAAAGAGGCAACTCAGATGTGACTGATAAAAAAAGGAAAGGTTACAACTATGGAGGCGTCCTGAACCCAGCCAAACAAAACCTGTGCTCATTACCTTCCCCCCAAAGCTGTCTCCACCCATACCTCTATATCAGCTACCCCATCCCATCCCATCCCATCCCATCCCATCCCATCTCATCCCATCCCATCCCATCCGTACTGCCTCGTCGATTTTACCGCTTATATCTGTTTTTCATATAAAATCCCTCCCCCGCCTTCACTGTCCCTGCCCTAGTTCACCAGGAATGCTAACCTGGCAGGCTTACGGGTCTCCTCTAACCTCTCCTCCGCGTGATCTTCATACGAAAATCATCTCAGCTCGTCTCATGCCCGCCACTTCCCTGTGCACACTCCCCAATGGCAGGGTAAGACCAGAATTCCTTCACCTGACACACAGGCCCTCCATTAGCACCTGACTCCCTGCCACGACAGACGTTTATTTCTCTACAGGCTGTCTCCCCAGCTGTGATGTACGCTCCCTCAGGGCTGGACAGCCAGCACCTGAACAGCGCCTGGCACAGGGCAGAGAGCTCAAGACACGCTCGTGGAATACACAGCAGACTCGCGTGCTTCTCTGCCTGGCGCACCTCCTGCCTCACCGCCCCCCGCCTCCCCCTTTACGCTCAGCGGCCCCATGCAACTTGCAACTCCTGGAACGGAAGTCCTGCTTGCAATCGGAGACACCTTCCCTCTCCTTGTGAGTCTTCTCAGCCTTGAGTCTCGGCTCTAACACGACCCCCTGCAGGAACCCTTCCGAGACTCCCACCTGAAGGCTAACCGACTGCCGTCTGACGACCTTCCACGCTCAGCGAGCCAGCCGCACCCCGGCCCTGCTCACTGACGGCCGCTCTGCCTCCATCCTGAAGGCCAGGGGCTGTGACTTTCACCCTCGATCCCCAAACAAACAAGGTTCCTGATGCAGAAAAGGCAATTACAGGGCTTCCCTGGGGGCGTAGTGGTTAAGAATCCGCCCGCCAGTGCAGGGGACACGGGTTCGAGCCCTGGTCCGGGAGGATCCCACGTGCCAGGGAGCAACTACGCCTGTGCGACACAACTACTGAGCCTGCGCTCTAGAGCCCGTAAGCCACAACTACTGAAGCCCGCGTGCCTAGAGCCCGTGCTCCACCAACAAGAGAAGCCCACACGCAGCAACGAAGACCCAACGCAGCCAAAAATAAATTAAAAAAAAAAAAGGCAATTACATAGTCCTGAGATAAATGAACCCATAAATAAAACAATGATGATGATAAAAGTGAACATTTAGGTACGGCTTACTATGTGCCAGGTACTATTCCTAGCACTTTTTTTTTTTTTTTTTTAGTGAAAGAAGGTTTATTCAGGGAGATACACACTCCACAGACAGGGTGTGGGTCATCTCAGAAGGCAAGAGATGCCAGGGTACCAGGTTGTCAGTTTTTTTAGGGGTGGGTAATTTCAGAGGCTAATGAGTGGGAGGAGTATTCCACCTATTTTGGGGAAGGGGTGGGGATTTCCAGGAATTGGGCCCCGCCCACTTTTCGGCCTTTTATGGTTGGCCTCAGAACTATCATGATGCCTGTGGGTGTGTCATTTAGCTGATGCGTTACAATGATGTTTACTGAGGCTCAAGGTCTAGTGGAAGTCGACTCTCTCTCCGCCATTTTGGACCTTACCTGTAACTATTAACTCACTTAGTAAATGATGAGGAGATTAACAGTAAGAATACATGTCTAGTACATACGTCTTGTCTTAGCTTCTTTCTTATACGCAAATGAAATATTAGGACTTCATAATTTTCAAATCAGAGATGTAAACGGAGGGTCCTTTCTTTTCTGCTCTGCCAGATGGGTATACAGTCTCTCTGTTTGTAGGAGGAAAAAGCGATCTGATATCAAGTGACTTTTCCCCTCCTCTAAACCCTACTTCCCCTCAGACCTTAGGAGAAAAGAATGCTCACAGAGCTTACAAAGAGTGTCTCTCAACCAGAGTGAACAGCAAATTAAGAGTGTCTAAACAGACCCCTGGTGGAAAAACATAAACTAAAAATCAGTCCATGGATGATTTTTTTTTTTATGATTGCTTCCTAGTAAATTGATAAATACCTGGCCCGCGTCTATAGCCACGCCATGTAAATCACGAACGGAATCACAGCACTTAGTGGCTATAATTTAATGAATATATTATTCTACACGGAGAATGAGGTAAGAGTGGGCAGTTTCCTTTAACAGCTACAACAATGAAGCTGAAATTCAGTAAGTCCAAGATCTGGGTGGCATCTATGGTGTCTGACGGACAAGGCATGGACCCCCCAACAATGGGGTTCTCTGCCGGGCTCAGCCACTAACCTCAGGGGCAATCAGCAGCAAGTCACTTAACCTCTTGGAAAGGGCTTGGCTTCCTTCCACAAAATGAAGGCAGTAATGCCTGCCCTTCCTCCTTCCCAATTGTTAAGAGGGTCAAACACCAGTAATGAGGACTCTGAAAACTGTAAAGCATTATAAGAACACAAGGAATTATAATTATTCACTGCACCCTGATTCTGCAACCTCAGCTGAATCAAAACTCCTCTCTTCACCTTTGTATAAAGAGAAACACAGGATTATAACATTTCGACTGTAAAAAAGAAAAACTGTAAGAATCAATGAAGCAGTGTCAGGAAATGTATCCTCCCATCCGCAGATAAGGAAGGTGCTTTGGACACTATTTCTACACTACACATAGAGAAAAAAATCAACCATGTTGGGGCTTCCCTGGTGGCGCAGTGGTTGTGAATCCGCCTGCCAAAGCAGGGGACACGGGTTCGAGCCCTGGTCTGGGAAGATCCCATATGCCGCGGAGCGACTGGGCCTGTGAGCCACAACTACTGAGCCTGCGCGTCTGGAGCCTGTGCTCCGCAACAAGAGAGGCCGCGATAGTGAGAGGCCCGCACACCGTGATGAAGAGTGACCCCCGCTCACCGCAACTAGAGAAAGCCCTCGCACAGAAACGAAGACCCAACACAGCCATAAATAAATAAATTAAAAAAAAAAAATCAACCATGTTACAACCGGTCTGCACAGTTCATGCTAGCTATGCAAATAGGTCCCTTCCCGGTCAACATAACAGAAATAAAATTTTGTTGGAAACAAAATACAGTAAAAAAAAAAAGACTCCCTTATTGCAACAATTAGCTTCTCAATTAGTGCGTGAATAGATATGCGGTAATGTTGGCCATTGGAAGGATGTATTAAAACAATAAAACTTTTTTAAAAACCTAAAGTATAGAAAGAAATTAGAAATCAGCTTCTCCTATGTAATCCTATGAATGGCAAACCCCCCCCTCGCCCTTGCCCACACCCCCCTTTTTCAGCCCCTCCTCTTCTCAGTTCCCCTTCCCCTTCAGGAGACTCACCCCAGGTTCAGGTGCTTGAGTTTCTGAAGGCTGCTGATCTGCGTGGGAAGCTCCTCAATCTGGTTATTAAAAAAGTTAAGCACTTCCAAATTCTTCAGTTCTGCTATGTTTGGCGGCACAGCTACGGAAACAGAAATGCTGAGTGTGAATGCAGGAACATTTGTTTTCCTTCCAAATGAGAGAAAGATGGAACTCCAGCAGGACCATCTTGTTCACGGATATACGTCTTACTTAATTTCTGCAGGTGTTTCTTAGGTAGCAGCTCACCACCCGGTAGACATGGAAATGTTTCTTCAAAGGGCAGAAAAGGATTTCTGTGCCATAAACCGTCTATAAGTGAACATTACTTCTATTTTTTTAATTTTAATTTTTTTCCTTCCAGTTTTATTGAGATACAATTGACATACAGCCCTGTGTAAGTTTCAGGTGCACAGCATCATATTCTGACTTACAACATGATCATCGCAATAAGGTTAGTGAGCATCTATCATCTCACAAAAGTACAAAAGAAAAGAAAAAGAAAAAAAAATGTTTTTCCTTGTGATGAGAACTCTTAGATGTAAAACTATACTTTTATTGTTGTCATGTAATGTCTACTAAGTGCAATTGTCTTCTTCCTTTTGGTTTCCTCACATCTCCACCAAAAAAAGGCAGCAAACTCCACACCCCTTCCCGAGTAATGTATCATCAGCTGTTTCAATAATCTGTTATCTGAAGAGCCGTGCTCTTAACACTGGACTCAACCACAGTGATTTTTAAACTCAACCGTGAATGATGAAACAGTCAACCTACTTAGTTTCTGATTTTGGCCTCTGGCCTTTGCACGTTGATCAATACACACACACACACCCTTATATCAGATTAGCAACATATCACGGCACTGTTACACAGCCGTATGAAAAACCAACTCAGTAGCATGATATGAATATGAGTATGCAGGTCAAGAGTGGTTTATTTTATAAACCATGGGGGAGCTGAAAGGTTCCTCCCTCCCTAGAGTATATACTTGCCAATACAAATGTAAAAGCCAAAGGCATCTTTACCTCAAAAGTACTAACTCTCAGCAGAAAGCCTTGCAATAGATTGTACTTCATCTACCCCATGTGCTGACTCAGTCTTTCTACAAACACTGGTCACGGGCCACCAGCTCATCCACGGTTCATGGAAACTCTTCATACCAAGACTATTCAGGTAACTGAAGCCATGGACAAGGGCCTTGGGTACAAGAGAAGGAAGTGTTATGTCTTATGTCAGTTCATCTTCTTCCCATCCCAACCCCCCCTCCAGGGGTGCCCCAGAAGACCGCGGAAACCTGGGGGTACGTTTGCTTAGAACCACGACCAAGGTGTGCATAACATTTCCAGACAGACACCTGAGATATTTAAGAAGACAGCCATTGCGATAGCTCCAGCGGGTAACTCTCAGGGGACGAGAGATAAAGCGGCAAGCACACAGCTCGTTACAGTTTTGACTCATCATTTTCAGCTTTATAAAATGTCTAATGTATCGATGACCTGATTTCTTTTAGAGGGAAGCAGGTTTGGTAAAAGTTAACAGAAACACATTTGCTGGAGGAAGGGATTGTGACGATTACGAATCAGTCTGAACTAAGACACTTGGGAAGAGGCAGTGGTGCAGATGGAAAATAAGGAAGGCGTGGATTAGTTACTTACTGAAGAGGCTGGTTGTGGGGATGGAGATAAAAGCGCAGGTTTTAATGGGATAATCAAGGCAGCTGGGGACGCCCTCCAGCACCGCATTCTCCGATGCCAACGTGAATGTAGGTGAGCCCTATCTGTACCATACGGCTGCGAAAGCATATGTCTTTAGGTGTGTCATCAATAACACACTTTTGCGGGAATGAATGGTATTCACTTTGTGTAAACGACCACGAACAAGTTCATCAGGCTGTACCTGCTAGGTTTCTAGGTGTTCATTTACCTGTTCTCTCTACCTGGACCCTGAAGTGTGTAAAGTGCAAATCTACAGATGATTACAGCCCTGCTCAGAAACTTCACCCTTTCCCCATTTACCCTCCAGCTACCACTAAGCTTCTCTCCTTGTGCATTCATCTGATTAGTTTGAAGAGCAATAAAGAAAGTTAGTGCAATCAGGAGAAAATGATGGTCTCAATTTAACCACAAACCAAGAAAAATGCAGCCAGAATTACTGCCACCTTCCTGAAGTTACTTTGCCAATGCAATTAAAGGCTGGTCCGAAGGTATCGCCTTTCTTGACAGGATGAGAGATTATTTCACTCTCCTTGCTAAATCAGTCCAATTTAAAACCACAAATTATGCTAAATGTGATTTAGGGCTTTTTTTTGTGGACACAAACGATAACCCCACATTCAATTTACTCAGCCTCTCCCAGATTTTTGGTGCGCATGTGTATTTTTTGCTAAAGACTCCATTCAAACAAGAAAGGGAAAAACTTACACAGCTAATAGTCTTCCCAAACTACAGAAAC